>NC_137662.1:6803646-7054130 GCF_963422515.1 Blennius ocellaris
GAAATGCATACACATTCACAGGAGATGGCTGATGAAAGAGGTATATTGTAATTTATATTTAGAAAATACTCATATCGAAGTGGTAAACTGGATACGAAGTAGATTACAGCCACATGTCAAAAGTGGTAACAAACTGGGAATGAATGCAGCCCTGTGAATGTCTGAAATGAAAGGTGTTTCCTTCAGTGAGAAATAATTTGTGCTGAAAAGACCAATACAGTCAGTATAATACAGTCTGACAACAAATGGCCAAAGGTCATCCTGAAAGAAGGGTCACCCTCATTATTTTCATACCCGACTAATCAATATGAATGAGGCGACTGTTTGGCTCGAGCTGAACCAGAACGAATACTTTGTTTGCTTGATTTTGTTCTGGAACTGAATGTGTAAGCGAAGGCGAGAGGTTTACAGAGGAGACCGAGGGGAGAAGGTCGGTGGGATCATCCTGACGGTGTTTGTGGCTGTAAAGACGATGGTCAGGTTTCCTTAATCCCGTCAGTGATCAATAGCTGGACAGAAACACAGGGCAAGGGGATGTCATATTACGAAGCGGATTTAATGTGGGAAGGAAAGACAAAGAAAAAGGAGGGTGGGCGGAGAAACAGCTTCTTGTGAACAATTTTCTCTTATTAGGTTTCTTTTTGATGGAGTTTATCCAGTTGGCTCCACTTGAACAAAGAGGGCGGGTGGAAGAGACGAACAATAAAGCACAAGTGCATTTTCTTCTCCTCAAGTTTTCCTAATCAGGAGCAATAGAAAGTAACAAGAGAATAGAATTAATATTTGATGAGGTTATGTTTGCTGAATTAAAGGATGAAAACTATTAGCCGAGGCATATGGGATATTTGTTAAAAATGCAAATGAGTTCTCCTTTTCGTGAATGTGGGGGTTGGTTGATTCTCCCTCAAGAGATGAAAATGGCTTTCATGAAAGATTCAGTCTTTTCTGCTCTAAAATGTGTACAATACACTCTCAAGGCCTTATATTATGTATTCATGTGCCACAGAAACCAAAATAGAAATTGTCTGAATACAACTCAGTCCTCACATGAAGACGTTGGCATTGTGTGCATCTGCAGATCGACACAAGTAGAAATACCTCGACCTGCAATTTGAGAAAATCAATATAACACCAACTAATAACCTCAGTTTGGTGAAGTTTCGACTGGTTGTTACACTAACATAAACTTCGGTGCAATTTCAAGTGTTAGTTTGCCGTCGCCAGGCTGTGATGCTTCTTTTCAGTATTTCAATACAAGGTTAAAAATTGTTGTTTGCGATGTTAAATTACAGTACCTTAAATTCCTTAAAAAAAAAAAAACATTGATCCAATGTAAAAAAAAAAAAAACAAGCAACAGTACAAGGAATTGGGAATTAATATGCACTTTTTATTTATCCTACTTTTTATTTGGCCAGGATGCTCCATTTCATTTTCCCTTCTTTTGACAACTGAAATCCTGACAATTGGGACAAATACTGAGAGACCGTCTTTAAATCATTGCAATGTTTTAAGACATGACCTTGGTTTATATATAAGAAGCTTCCAGGTTTATCATTGTATCCATTCAAAAACACCTTCATTCACGGAAACTTTCCTCACTCCTTCCATTGTTGTACATGACCACTAGAGGGTGTTCTCTAATTTAAAAGTCAGATTATTAATATAAGTGTGTGGAAACTGCCTCCCATCTGTTCAAGGTGTCAATGTATTTTTATGTGGGAATGCACTTAATTGTGCATCTAATTTGTTTTGACATGGTAATTGCATGTCAGAATGAAAACATTGATGACTTTTTTTTTTTTTTTTCAAAAATCCTTGGGATAGTTTTTTATGAGCTGGATACAATTAATAAAACAAAGCATCCCACAACTAGAAAGAAAATTTGTGACTCATGCCTCTCTTTGTGACAGTCACACAGTCAGGTAACCACCTCAAGGCTGCTCTCAGCTCTTTACTGTTGATAAGCACTGCACTCTATTTGAATGTTCGCAACTACATTTGTGTTTTGACTCCTGGAGTTCAGCGGTGCAATCTGAGGTCACAGAACTTTCGCGCAGCACAGTTTTGACAGTGTGATACTGTCTGGCCTCCTTTCTTTAGCGCAATGTGAGAAAAGCAATGCTGTGCGTGGGGAGGAGCTGCTAATGACAGAGCAGGTGTTGAAATAACACGGTTGAATGTCGAGAGAGAATCAGCATTGAATCAGAAGTGGTAGCGAGCTGATCGGTGGATTTTCAGAGAAAAGAGACATCCAGGAGCATTTTGAGTCTTTCCCATGTTTTTAATGTAATATGTTGTAAAAAGGCAAACATCATGTGTTAGTATACTATAGCACAAAGAGGTTATCAAGTGAACAGAGGTTTAGGTTAAAAAAAACCAACACAAAACTAGAAATACTTTGCATTTATATTTAGGCTGAAGATGACTCTAGAAGATATTAAGAGAAGAATATTATTGAGATTTCCAAATATATATATATATATATACATTCCCAAATATAAGGTTGCAGTGATGTTGACCTTGGAAAACCAAAGTCTAATCAGCATTTCTATTGACTTGGAAACACAATTAGCTCGAGACATATTGGCAATAGCCTCAAACTGAACAGTAACTTTTCGGCTCACCGGGCATTTTGGCTTGCTGGTTATCGAAGGTTTATCCACTCAACATTTTAATTACAAACTTTTCAGTTGGGAAATTAGGATATTATCGGGTAAAAGAGGATTATAGTGTTTCCATTTACCGGCAAAATTGGATTTTATAACCCTTTAAAATATTAACGACAGCTGTTACGATAGGACTGCACTATAAAACATTACATTTATGTTGTATTGAAGGAATTGTTAATCGATGGCTTTGCTAATCCCAGTATTCCTGTATGTCTGCCCCAACTTCAGTCCTCTTTTCTTTTATCGACCATGGATGACAAACATGTTCAGTAAAGTCCTGTGTACACAAGAACGTTTCAAGTGAAAAAAGCATAGTTTTTGCATTTTTGTTTGAGAAAAGTTTTGTGTTTACACAACAACAATGCGTATGTCTGTTTATCGGGGGGGGGGGGGGGGGAATAGGAAAAGCTGAAAATGATGTAATTGGCTTGTTGGGCCACTAGTGGGCGCTAAAATGATAAGCTATAAATATTAACAATGGTGAGTGCACCAACATTTGTATTGACTTAGTTGGATTGTTATCACGGTGACTGTCAACTATATAACTACTACTACTACTACCCAGGTAGTTTAACTAAGTCCTCACTCTGGAGGCCCCCATGGTTGTTATTGTCCATTCACATTCACATGTTTAGAGGAACTATTTGCAAGGCCATGGTGCACATGCGCAGTGCAAGCATATCAGAAAAGTTGTGCCCCCACGTCCTCACTTCCACAGTTGGAACAAGTTTCAAAAATTTCCACCTTGGGAGCCATTTTCAGAAAGATGCATTTTCAGTGGCTTTGAGCTCCATTGTTGTGTAAACCGACATCCAAACTGTAACAAAAAGGTTTCCATTTTCACTTGAAAACGTTGTGGTAAACAGGGCCTAAAATTATGACTCGGTTAGCTATTTAATGTTAATGGTCGATACTTTGGTTAATTCATAATAGTTCAATTTGAGAGAGAGAGAGAGAGAGAGAGAGAGAGAGGTCAATTATCTGAAATTATTCTGAAAGTATAAAAATGAGAAAAATTATATCCTCATATTTCTATTAAAATTCCACCCAATGCCTATTGGCCTATTTGTCCATAAATTTGCAAAGCATTCAGTTTTCCAGACTAAGATGTGACGTAAGTTACCAAGGACTTTTAACAAGCTTTATTTCCAAGTATCAGTATCAGCGATACCAGTTTTGGTTTTACTTGGTAAATCATGAATGATTGATTAATCACAACTTGAAAACATAATGCCTCGAGCATGCAGCTGTTATTGGGCAACGGCAATAAGAACCCCCCCCCCCAAAAAAAAACAAGCATATAGAATAAAGTCAGCACAGTATAAAGAGAGTTCAGTTTGTCTTCAACATGAATTACAGAGTTCAGGTAATACTACTTTCTGTCGACCCAAAGTAACAGAAGCTGCAAGCTGTCATGTGCGCCCTGATTGACTTTGATCCATGCTAATGATCGCTCTGTTTATCGCGAAGCCTCGAGACTTATCTGTCACGCTCTCACTGCCTGAGCAGAGTGTGCGCCTGATTTCAACAACTGGACCAAGCGGATCCTTGCTTTCACCGCCTTCTGGATTCTGGATATTTACACCGCTGTGATTAGGTTACCCTCAGTACAATCACGCATACGGCATTGTGATGCTAATGCCATACAGGGGCTGATTTTTTTTATGTGTGCTCCTGTAGAGTCCCCCCCCCCCCATCTGTGTAATGATTACTGATCAGACTAGCATTTCATATCAGCCTTGTGGGGGTAAATTAGAGGATTAGCAACAACTTCATGCGTATTCCCTTATGTATCTTCCAGGGCTTCCAAATCCTGTGGAAGCCATTGTTATTTTAAGTAGCTTGGCAATTGAGCGTGGAAGCAAGCTCTAATTCTTCAGAGATTCAGAGCTGAGGAAACCGTGCTCCTTTTTTCTCTTTTTTGGAGCTACCTCCCCTGCTATTCATGCTCTTTCATGATGGGAAATTGAGCAACTGAGAGAGGGGCCATGCAGCCGGCTGCCAGGACCTCTCCACTCCAATCCTTGGTTCATACATAATAGATAAGTCACTGTAACTTACAGTACAGGGGCATAACTAGGCTAATGCTCAGATTTGCATATTTGTGCCGAATTCCATAATTCATGAGAGCTCAGCAGGCAACGATCCGCCGTGCAGAAAGCCACCTTGGTCCAGATGATGTACTTCATCCGGCTTGTGAGCCCTGCATGCAGTTTGTGCATCAACAGCATTAAAATACAGCACCCGAATCCACTCGGGGAGCCATGTCTTCATCATCAAAAAGCCTCTCATTCTGAACTCTGCCTTTGGGAAAGCCTCATTAAAGGCATGAGGGATCCGATGACAGAATGAGACAACAGAATCTTTCCCCTCTTAATTTACTGCCGTTCGGAAAATATCAGGCCGGGACAGGAGTGGGTGAAGGAGGAGACGGGAGAGGGTGGCGACGCCTCCCCGGCACACACATTTTCATCAAGAAAGCCTGACGTTGCCATCATCACCCGAGTGTTATGAAGTAGATTCATCATTCCACTTGATGATGGGGGGGCAGTTATTTATTCATTACCTTTGTTCTTCGCCTGTCTCAGATGAGTAGGCACATGTCAGCCACATCTTGCATTATGGGTGATCGTGTGTCATACATCCCATTCTTTCTTTAATATTTATATATATGTGGTATCACACCCATGCCTTGTCATATTTGTCAGATTAATGGTGTCTGTTTCTTTGGAGGGATCACGACCCCGTCATGTGGAGTGAGATTTGTTTTGATTCGCGTGCCTCTGCTCTGCCATATATATCCATTTCCTTTGGCGTGGGAGTGAGGGAAAGGACAGTGCAAATGAGTTGAATGGGATTTTTCTGTTTGGGAGAATGAGTTGCACATGTGTGGGGAGGCTGGAGAGCAGCTTATTTACTGTCCAAAGGAAATGATTCCTCTGCACTTTAATGCTAATTTCTAAGGTCACCAGCAAATCTAAAAGAGGAACGCAGCTCTCTAAGCGGACTTCATCCATCTTTGTCTTTTCACCGGTAAATCACCTCGCAAGATGCCAGAAGCCATTTCCCCTTTTGTCTGTTTGTCCTTTTTCTCAATAAGTTTAAAGGAGCAGATGAATACTCATGAGGAGAAAATGTCAAGCTATGGTCGGTCTTCCTGGCGTGCAGCTTTCACCACCACCAGAAGCAACACTTGACATTTGTTCTGAAGGCAAAGATCTGGGTTTGTCTCAATATGAAACTTGGATTGTTCGAGACACTGGTGTGGGTTTTGTATTGTGACAAGGTCAGACACCTAGCAAAGGCAGCAAATGAAAGGCATTCATTTGATTTCTAAGTTCAGCACTAGGCAGATGAAAGGCTCGACCTCGCCGTGTCCTTCAAAACCATCAGTGCCCATTAGATTTTTAAGAGACTTGAGCTTCAGCTGAAGTAGAAAACATTACTGCAAAGTAGATTTATAATACATGAAACTATTTAAGATGTGCCATAATGTTGTTACATGAGCATATTTCTGCTTATCTGAATCTCTTTTCATTAAAAACTTAGGGTCAACCATCTATATATATGCGATTTAATATGATCTGATGTTTATTCAGAAGCTCTCCAACAAGCGACAGAAATTCTAGACTGACCTTTCAGGCCTATCATTGAATGATGCCATTTCTTCCCAATGCAAATATTTGTAGAATGGCCTTGAAAACATGTGGAGAAAGGAAAATCTGCTGAATGAAAAATTATGCATCATCTTTAAATATGTCACCGCAAGTGATTGGACAATTAAAATGAATTTGTGTTCAAAGTTGAGCCATGTTGCCTGAGAACGGAGCACGCCATTCATATAAGCATATGCAAACAGAGGCATTTGTGCACACTCATTCAACAACAGTGGTGATGTATTTAATTACCTTGTCACACAGGATTTATCATTGAACGTTTTCAAGTGAAAAAACAAAACAAAAAACAATGCTAGGATTCACTAATATGGCAAAACATCGGCAGCAGCTCAAAAAGTACCCGGGCTCTGGACAGTCTAAACAAAAGGGGGGCAAATTGATTTTTCCCAGCACATTGAATTAGAGCTGCAGTGGATGATCCTGAGGTGACTTAAGTCATAAACAATTAGCTCTGCTCAATATGGAATCTATCTCTTGAAGTAAAGTGTATTTATTTAGCGCCTTTCATAGATGAAGATCACAACACACTCAACAGCATTAATAGCAGAAAGATAAAAACAGAAATAAAATAAGTATTAATACTTGTAAAACAATGGAGTAACAGCGAAGATACAGAGTGATAAAACATACATAAACATAAACAATGAATAGAATAAATAAAATTCAGCAGCTACAGGTCAACCAGAAGCCTGTCTGAATACACGTTTTTGACCGGCTCATAAAACTGAGTCGACCGATGACGGTAGTAGAGGAAAAGCATTCCATTGGTGAGAGAGCTTGAGCACAGTCACAGCACAGGTTTTGTACTCGGTTGGTGAGACCGTAAGTATTTTTTGCCGGCCAAATCTGAGAACTCCATTTGGACCATAATTGTGAAGAAGGTCGGCAATATACCAGGGTGTTTGATTATGCGTAGCCTTAAAAGTTAGCACCAGTAATTTAAAATGAAGACGAGAAGTGATGGGGAGCCAGTGTAGAGAGGAGAGGACAGGAGTGATGTGGGATCGACAGTGTGTTCCTGTTTAAAGGCAAGCAGTTGCATTTTGCACTGTTTTAAGGTGGTTAAGAGAGAACTGACTGACCAGGTAAAAAGGCAATATCAATCTAAACTATAAAGGTCCTCTTCCAATTCCACCTTGTGCACCATACATTTTAATTCAGCTATATTGCATACATAAAATTAAACAAGAATATAAGCTGGCTGTCTAGTGACAGAAACACACCTGAGTTATAAAGGCAGGGTTTAAAACAATTACTTACAGCCAAATATGCTGCATAATGGATGGTATCCATTTTTTGGGGTACGTATAAGAGCTTCTGTTCCTGCCTCTATCTGTCTTGTATTACTTTTGACGAATAATCGCTCAGATGCCCACATCTTTTTTTCCCCTTCTAAAAACCAGTCTCCTGCTTTACCAAGAACAGTAGGGTCTCGGTAAATGTATGTGCTGATGTAAGCTCCCGAGAGGAAGCGGTGTGTCCAGCACTAATGACGCCTCGCTCATGCTTACTGACTGAAGCTTTAGCAGCACTCTCCTGAGGTTGTGCAGGGAGCTGTCCGTGGTGCTGAACCAGACACTTCATTTTGGGCTTCTTTTGAAGGGAAGAATGCCCAGATGAGCACCTTTCTTTTTCCCCCAGCTCTGAGGGGATCTCAAACTTCAAATTGAACTTTGAAAAAAGTGATTCCCCTGCCTTGGATTTTCCTTTATTTTCCCAGAGCTTGAAGGTGTAGAGGTAACATAACGCGTTGTTGGATGTCTGAATCTAAAAATGGATCTAGAAGGTGAGGATTTATCTCAAAGCCATGCAGCGATCTTCCAGGTAACATGCATGTTGACCACACTTCACACAAATGTCTCACAAAGAACTCACTGTAGGCTCTTTCTCACATCTTGCTGTCAGCTCACTGAACAGAGTAAAAACTGTGAATCTTTCCGACCTCTGCCACGTCCACAGACTGTGAACCCGGAAAAGCTCTGGGCCGCTTGATCTGCTTTTACACTGTGTAGCAATTTTTACTTTTTCATACTGTGATTCAGCAGATAGCCAGAGTCGCACAGCAAGTGAACGCGGCACAATGGAATGTGATTGAAGCTTTAAACCTGTCACAAAGTCCATGTTCCTGTTGTAGAAGCTGAGGCTGTTATGGATGTGCTCAATAAGCCTCAAACAACAGCTGCTGGAGGTTTCTGATATTATATTTCTGATTTTAGAATTTGTGAGGGGAACTTCTTAATTCTACACTAAATTGTTCACTTTAGATATGTTTGGTAAATCCAGCTAATTTCTCACTTATACTTGACTATCGTCACAGTTTTAAACCGCCTTGATGTCAGTGCTCTTCTTTTTTTCTTTCTTCCCCTCTCCTTCACCCCTCTCTCTCACCTTCCTTTAAACATCCTGTGTGTATTCTATGTATATGTTTCAGTATAAAATATATAGTATTGCGTTGATTTTTTTCATTTACATTTATGTAATAATGTATACACAAGCACATACACAATACCCCTGCACCCACACACTTATACATACACTTCAATGGCTAAACAAGTGCAGTTTCATAGACCTATATATTCTATATATTCATACATCCTTGTACCCACGCCTACCAACTTATTTATACTTAATCATACTTCCTTACATATATGCCTTCTTACATTACCTACCTTACAAAAAAAAACACTTATATTACATTTTCTTATTCTGATATATCTCTAAAATGTGCTTGTTTTTCTTTTCTAAAGGAATCCACTTTAACCATATCTATATCCACATTTCCATTTGTAAATTACAATGAGAGAATGAGAGAAAATTATTCTCCGATAAAGCGAGGGTCACCGTGCAAGCAGTGCCTACCAATGGTTTTCTTTAGTTGCAGTTATTATTATTATTATTATTATTATTATTATTATTATTCCATGTAGACTTTTATGAGAATTACACTAGAAAAAGTCAGCTTCAACCAGAAAATATACTTTAAAGTGACTTGGTATCTTTATATCAAATATTTCCTCTGTTGTTTTGTGTACCTCTGACCAAACATGTTTTAACCCTGAACAATCCAAAATATATGCAAATGAATGGCATCCCAACCCTCACAGCCTTTTCAACATATGGATTTCGAAGATTTCGAAGTTTTCAAATCGTTCATGGTTTCTGTACATCATGAGCAATTTTCTAATGTTATAGTGTAGTGACTTGTGCTTTTTCTGCTCTACATAGTAGTTTGATATCACAAAGCCCAAACAATTAACCTGGAAGACCTGCGGAGCCATTTCCATAATAGCCTGCATCCTCAGTGTGCTTCTGAAGACAATGCAATGTAATTTCACCTCCCCCATGTTGATTTTCACAAATAATTTTTTTCTACAAGGTTTTATAAATTGAGGACATTGTCTAACTGCTCTTGGTAAATTTTCATTTTCATCAATTTCCTTTTTTATTTATGTATTTCTTAACAAATGATTGTTGTAGTGTTTAAATCAACATCAGTGGGAGTGACTTATTCAGGTACAGTTTTCAAAATTTTAGTGAATCCCGAATCAAAACTCATAACAGCTTGTCTTTCCCTTTTTTGTTTTACTTTCTTCATGCTCCCTTTTCAGAGTGAATTGTTCCAGGTTTTATTGGGTGACGTGTCTAATGGGGAGTAAATGTTTAGAAGGTGTATTCAGAAACATCTTAGCGGCGTATGGCAATTATCTTGAAGGGATGACTACAGCTGCAATCAACAAACTCTGACTCAAAGTTTGTTTTGTTTTTTTCCCTTAAATTAAAAGTTTAAAAAAATTGGAGTAAAAGATAATGGTTTCAAAGTGAAAGCACAAAACTTTTCTTGCTGGGAGCCAATCAAAACACAACTCTTTGAAAACACTTGGGCTTAAGTCATGAGTAGAAGGGGGATGCACTGCTACTGCTCATGTGCGTTACGACTGTGGTACATACTTCTTAGGCCCATGCATGAGTAGAAAGAAAGTCACTGTCCCCCAGCCCATATTCTCCTGGGACTTGGTAGGTTAATAGTTGATAGTCACCCTGCATAGCAACCCAACTTTGTCGTCTGTCCTTATGAATGTTGGCGTAGTCTTATTGTTGATGTATCTAGCGTATTGTTCCTTGTGCATACGTATGTGTGCGTGTGATTTTGTTACAAAAATAAAATAGCACCGACTTCCATCGTTTTCAGAACATTGCTGTGTAAACATTAAACGTTTCTGAAATGAAAATGTAAAAAACTATGCATTTCTACTTCAAACGTTGTCATGTGAAGTGTGTCTAAGCTTGGGTATCTCTGTGCTCAGTTCACATGTTATTCACCAGTTCAAAAACATTCTCGGTCCGTTCCATTTATTAATTTTTTCAAGTTGCCAGCTGTAGGTCGATGATGTATAACAGAGATATCAAACACATTACATTTCAGGGGCTACATGTAGTCCATTTTCATTTTGAGTGGGCCAGACTAAACCAGTGCTATCATAAACTTTAAATTTAAACTCAAGTTTTTCTTTGTCGCAGCGCAGAATGTACTTAATGATAATATCTCAATTTTCACAAAACCAAACAGTTACTACAGAAAATTGCTATGATCTGAACATTAGGCCAATTTTAATGAAACCTTCTGGTATAGAATACAGGGAAAATTGTTTAAAAACACTTCCTGGAGCTGTTACATTATGTATGTTTTTGCAAACTCACTCTGACAGCATGGCTTTGAGGCTTATGCTAGTTTGCAATTTCGCAATAAAATTGGCTATCTTTTGTGACAGCATCACCGATTTTTCAGCTCAGGTCTTGGTTTTGTGTTGTGTCTACTACTCTTAAGAATAAAAAAACAAACAAACATATTTTTATCTATTTTTTTCTTAAACCTTTACGATTTGTTTGGTGGTTTGGCCAGATTGGAGGCTCTTGCAGTCTGGTTTTGGCACATGGGCCTTATGTTTGTCACCCTCAATGTCCAGTGTAACACTGTTTAGTAGAGATTGACACTCTGCAGTCAAATAAATTGTCATACCCAGTTTAATAGAATCCATGTTTCACAGTAGAGCAGTGAATAATGTTTAAAGACGTTTAAATTCACAGTCTGTCAGATCGTCAGCCCTCAAACAAAGAAAGACAACCACTCACTCTCCTGTATTGCCAGTTTCTAATATAACGTACATGTCTTTGGGTTATGGAAGAGACCTATAGTAGAAAAACCCAGGTACAAGAGGAACATGCAAACATAGTCCTTCAGTTGCCCTCGATCAGACTCACTTTGAAGAATTTTGAAACACATTCAGTCAGATTATGATTTTTTTTTTCAATTACATGAAGTGACATTTTTCCTTTGACACAATCGATCGACCATCTGAGAGTGAACAGCAGCTTTGTAACAATGAGTCATTTATGTTCTTGAATCACTTTCAAAACATGTGCACCAGAGTTGGATGCCCACCCCCCCCAAAAAAAAAAAAAAATGAAAGAGGCGAACAAAGGCTGTTTTTTGTCACAAGCTCGATCCCTCGAGTGACTGAGCCCTGAACGCTCCTGACACGGAAGGTCACCTGGAAACCCTGACAGACAGCAACAACCAAAATGGCAAAATTAGAAATGAGATGGCATTACAAATAAAACAACACTGAGAATACATGATTTCTGTATGTTCCTCTCAATGTCTGTAATAAGTCAATTCAACAGAATAACTGAGGCCCAAGGATTTACATGTTGTTACTGTTTGACTGCAGTTATGATATTGATTTAAAAGCATTCTATTTATTTTTAGCCTGGTTTCAATTCCAACAATAATTCATTTTTTCCCCTCTAGACATGCTGAAGAAACTTACTCCACTTACGCAGCAACAGGAAAATGCTTTTGTTGCATTTTGGGCTTCCGTTTCCATGACAACAGTGTTCAGAGCCACTGAAAACGAAAATCTTTGAAAACGGCTCCTATAGGTGGAATGCAAAAGTAAATCATTTTCGGTTGAGATGCCATGGTGCAAACAGGGGAGAGTAAACCGTTTTTATTACTGTCACCTTTTATTTCAGGCTGGAAACATTCAATACCCAAGTAAAGAAGCAGTTTAGAATATGGTTGAAACTGATATCCCTTGCACACCCATTGTGTTTTTTAGAGATTTTCTAAAAACACTGTCCCTATTTTCCAAGCATTTACACTCGTTATGATAGATTTTCTGCTGGCTGTACAAATGTGTGCAAGTACATATTCTATTTGCACGAGAGAATGAGAACCACATGAGTGTGGCCACTGGGTTTGGACTCAGATAGTTTGAGGATGTAGTGTGTTCACTGTGAAGTCACCAACAATATAATAAAAATGGATTTCCATAGCGCCATTTACAGGGAGGACTTCCATTTGATCACAGAACTGTTGCGATTCTGAGAGACAGCTGTTACATAGGGAATACATAGTCTCAGACACTCCTAAGTGTGTCCTAAAACAGGGATATCATCTTTCAAAAGTAGCATGAAATGTCAAATCAAGTCAGTTTTTTGAAGGTCCTTTTTAATGCTGCCCAATACAACTGGAGATCAACCAGGTTTACCGTTACTATTTATAGTCAAATATGAATGCAGCTCATGTGACATCAGATGAAATAATGATATATTTGTACTCTGTGTAGAATTCAGGTATTTGTACTTTAGCGAGGTGTTTATTTGTCTGTGTACTCATTACTTTGATAAATATCTGACTTGTTACCTGTTTTCATCAAACCAGTCAAAGTTATAGTGAAATGATCAAAGCAGCTGGAATGGAATTCAAAGGTTAATCTAAATAGCAGTGATGTTTCTACCAGATTATTTTTTTTATCATTATTTTCTGATTCAAAACTATGACATAACGTTAATCATGATCTGCATTATTGCTGATGGTTAAGGTAATGGGATCCACTCTGACAAATACAGTATTACAATAACAAGTTTATTTGTGGGCGTACTAATGGGTAATCATGAATGTTCAAGATGTCTTTAAAAAAAAGCATTGTAGCTCATTAAAGTAAACATTTATTTTTTTAATCTTTGGTATATTACAAACAAACAGCATCACCCACTGGTGGCTTGGCATGGTAACTACATTGTTTATAGTGTTTCTGCCATTGCTGTGGAACTGGACATCGTGGCCTGAATATTTTAATATCTGTCTGCTTCAAGATATATACTACTAGTTAACAGTGATTAGGCAGGTTTTTTTTGCTATGTCACGAGTTGACGTTTGTCATCACTTGTCTCCGTTTCTCCTATCATTACATTCAAAAAGCTCTTTATACACAACTCAACCCATCATGTTGACACAAGGAACGTGTTTCAGGACAACATGGACTCATGCATATAGCCAAATATGTTGACATGTGTGGAAATATTTTATTTATCTCAATTCATTCTGTCTCTTCAATCACTATAAATTTGCAACATATTATGGAGCCTTGTTTGAGATCGTTTTTTTAATTTGCTGGAGTCGTACTTCTCCTCAAGTTAAAGAACATGAGTACTCCTGGAATCTGCGTATGACATTTTTAACTGGCGTACATCCTCAGCCATACCCAGCATTATGGACAGTGCATGGCAGATAAACGTGATCCACAGGAAAGAAAAACAAATTGGCAGTTTTACCTTTGAAATCAATCCAATTGCAAAACTATCAAATTGCAAATGAAAGCTGGGAAAAGTAAACAAACTCCTCCAGAAATGATGCCACCAAAACAAAATACACAACAACTGTGCCTCTGTGATGCAACTGTGCGGAGGAATTGCCACATAAACCATCTCATTCACCACCGAGACATGTCCTCCCAACACTGGATTGTGAATTGAGCCAAAGAAAAATGCCACATATCTTTTGTACAATCGAAATAGTGAATTTGCTTTGCCATTTTGCAATTACCCTCTTATGAAGTCTGAAAAACAAAATAACCAGTGAAAGTACAGTACTTCCTCCTTTGTATTTGATATATATATATAAAACGTTTAAACAAATAGTTTTATGGCATACATGAATTAAATGCTGACTAAACTATTTCAAAAAATTTTGAGCTTCATGAATCCCCAATGCATTGAATCTTTGGTGTCATTTCACTATATTGTAAGGACTGATTTGTTTCTACACATGACTTTTCATTCTTTCATCTCATTCCATTTCTAGTCACTCGCCCCGTAGCCCTGAACTAATTTTGTTCAACCAAGCGTTAATAATTTCTGATATTTATCGTCATTGTTTTTGGTTCGGTAGCTTGCACTGAGTTATTTTCAGAATTCCATTGTCACATTTCAAATCCTCATCTCTAACATGATTCCAAAATACTAAGTCTCGACACTGACTCGTAAAAACAGACCCGACTGTGGCAGCGTGTGGCATCGATACATCATTATCTGGGGATATGAAGATATAATCAGCATGGATAATTTCAAACTCATTCCCAGACTCAAGACATTCAGATTAGTTTTTTGTGGGGGGGGTTTTCTCCACATTTATTTGCCTCCTTTTCCCAATTTTTCCCCCCATTTTTTCACTTCACATCCCACATTTGTTTACTCAAATCTAATCTTGTAATTGCATCATTTGCTTTTTCCACAGATCTGCAGCATGCGAGCAGCAGATGTTGGGCATGTTTATTATTACGTGTTTATTGTTTGATTGGTTAATTATGTTACGCTTGAGTAGTGATAATTTGGAGTGTAAGCTGATAATGATGATAATTTCCATTTCTGCTTTTTGTTTTTATGATTTCCGTAGCGAAGTCAAGAATTAATTCATAAAGAGCATTTAAGGAAATAATACACAGCCTGGCTGGCTTTACAAAAGACTTACCTCATTGTTCTGAATACATGAACGCAAAAAAGGCCATTTACAAAACATCTCATCTTGACCATGTTTTTCTTTTTCTTTGGTCAATATTCATGTAGGATCATAAATAAACCCTCTTTGAAGGCTATTCTTTACTGGCAGGTAAATATTTAATGGTGTGTAGTATGTTAAACACATGTTCAGTTTGTGCATGTAGACGTACTCCATTATTGAAAATACTTTTGCTTCCGGCATTTCTATATAAAATCGCTCTTTTTTTTTCTGTTCTCACAGAGCGAGTGGACAGATTTGTCCACATTCATCATATTGTGCACATCCACCAAGATTTTTACAAGCGGGGAAAATGTGTTATTACGGATGGTTTTTGGACGGAATTTTATATTTTTTTGGCCATTAAGTGTCAGAGTCTCTTTGGTTTAAAGATTGAGGGTGTGATTAAAAAGAAAGGGGGGAAAAAAATGCTGGCCCATTTAACTATATAACTGCAGGCTAACAAAAGGAAAGTGGATAGAATTTAGCCCTAACCTTCAAAATGACTTTTCACTCATGCTTCCTACTCACATCAGACTCTCTTTATAAACTGAAAAAGGATTTGGATTGTTGTAGTTAAAATTATTTTTTTTTACAGACTACCAAACCATGCTCGCCTTATCACACGTAAAGGTAAACAAAGTGTTCAGGGCAACAAACAGACGAAAGATTACTCAGGTTTTTGAGTTTATAACAAGATCGGTTGAATTTTTCTATCAAACATCTTAAAAGCAACAATGTTTCCTTTGTGAGTTGATTCAGTTTACAACAAATTCCTTGAAGTTCTAATTGGAGATTCACTCACTCAAACATTGCAATTTCTCGGTGGTCAAATGCAAATATGTATGTAATGTAATAGATTTACATTAAAGTGAGTGGCAGATAATTCAATCAAGGCACTGACAGCTTGAAGTCGTGATGCCCGATTTTGGACTTTCATGCTCAAAATCAATGAGTGCAGAAGTAAGCACTCATGTCTCAGACTTTCCTTTCCTTCTTTATTTTTAGCTAGTTAATATTTAATCATTTTTTTCCACAAGTTTGAATCGTGAGTCTAAATTGGCTGGAGGTATCACCATGTGTGACTGACTTTTCACCTCCAGCGTTGGCCCTGGACTGAACCAGTGAGCCTGCATTTCATTCACTGTGAGCTCATTAGGTGAAGCAACCTGCAACTGCAGTCTATACAAAGAAGATGCACGGCTTAAAAGATTTCCAATTCACACATATTTGATTTAGATATCTATTGCACAAGCTGCAAAAACAGACATGAATATTGCAACCTCTATTGATTGAAGTGATGATAATCAGGGAGAAATTACAAAGTCAGTGTCAAGTCTTGGATGTGGAAGGGGTGGACGGATGACCCGCACGCATTTCAATCAAGAGATTTCGGCTCTATTTAGGTATATAACAATACATTTTATATGAAAAAATGAAAACTTACGTTGCATTTTGAGAGACCATTTCCATGACAACGGTGCTCGGAACCACACAACTTTTCAGAATTGCCGCGACTGCGCATGCACAAATACACCTGGAGTAAATAGTTCTTCTGCACATGCGTGAGTAGATGGACAGTAACAACAATGGCGGCCAACAGTGTCATGACTCCCGTCCATATTCTCCTGGGACTTAATAGTTTAGTAGTCTCCTGGAATAACAATCCAAGTTGGTTGTCTGTCCTTGTGTGAAAGTCCATGTCGTCGCCGTTGTTTTTGTGCATAGTGTATTGTTCTTGCTGTGCAAGTGTGTGGTTTCGCTACAAACAACCACTGGTGGCCCGACATGAAAATTACATCATTTTCAAAACACTAAACTTTTCAGAAACCAAAATGCAAAAACGATGCATTTTCTCTTGAAACTTCTCTTTTTCCTTAATGTCCCATATGAACCACTTGAATCAGCCGCATTTTAATTTTCTTGGAACAAAAATGATCGGGATCTCTTCAGGCGCATAAGAACTGTGCAATTTGGGCATGTTCCAAATAAAAGATGAATAATAGTGAGGAAATCTTGTGTCGTGGTTTAAAGTCAGCAGTCTCGCACTGCCTCACTAAACTGTCACTGCTGCTTTGAGCTAAAGTGCAGAAAATGGTGTGACGATCAAAGCAACAGTATCAAAAAAATAGGAGATTCTCAATGAGGAAAATGATGGACTAAGTTTGTATTCTTCATTTATAACTTCCACACCAAACTTTGTCCTGTGTATCAATGTGACCTGATCAACGGATCTGTTCTTGGAAAGCTTAATGTGTTTACTGAAAACCAGCAGTGAATGTGGATGATGTACGGGAAAATTATTTTATTTTTATGTATAAAAGTAGTGATGTAACTTTCTGTTGTCTCCAAATTTATGAAGTTTATGTCACACATCGCACAGTGGAAGCTGCTAATAAGCTTTTAAGTCTGCTAAACCTGCACAGTGTGTATTAACAATTTTTTGTCTCCCTTATCACCGCTGGTAAAATTATGTCTCGTCTCATTGTGAGCAGAGCCTTCCTAAAACATCTTGTATGATGCTTCTTGAGACGATTCTCATGGTTGAAACCACAACTAATTCAGAAGGTTTCTATTTGAAAGCATTTGGGCACAATTACAGCCAATCATATCAGCAGAAAAAAACATTCTGAACTCTTCTGTTACAGAAAACTGATAATATAATCCAAAAAGAGAAATAATAAATAAATCATCTTTGATCGTTGCTGGCAATCAATTCCTGGAAGAAGAAAGAATAAAGCTTACAAATAATTTTACACTGGAGTTAAAGGATATTTAACCCTGGATGACTGAAGTCAAGGGTGCAGCACCCTGAATTCACCACTGGCTGTGGCTCTTAGACATTTCCATGCACGCATTGATTTCTGGTCTGGAGCTACAGATGCAGCCGTACTGTGATTTAATGCAAGGAGTCCTACACATGGGAAAACTCATCGCCCAGCAAATTAAACCATTACCTCCGCAGTTGGTGTTAAATATGGAGAAATTACTCATTTAATGTCTGATGACACTCTAATACATCCGTCTAAACAATGGCAGCCACTCATTCCCACAACAAAATGCTGCCTCTCTCCGTGATAAGGGCAGCGCCGGCTCGTCGGGGTCACGGTGAAGTTTTATTAAAAAGATGCACGCGAAGAAGTCAAAAGAATTCATCTGTTCGGATTAATTATCAGAAGGCTCTCTTGTCTTTAGATTTGTCTTCATTATCTAGCCCAGCACCAGGCAGATAACACCGCCTCATTTGCTTTCCGTGCCTCAATTTACCACGAACAATGATGCGGTGTCTCCTTTGTGTGGCTGTGGTAAAGACAAGCAAGCCATTTTCAATATGCACGCAGGATTACAAAGGTTAATCATCAATTTGAAGCTAATCTTCGTTAAATACCAATAGATGCACGGTCCGCGCTTGAGACCGATATAATCAGGCAAACCCCAAAACAATCCTTGATCTAAATGAAGTGAATGATGGTTAATCTAGGTCTTACAGCAAGAGTTGGGGGGGTGGGGGGGCTTAACTGCACATCTCCGCTAATGTTCCCGCCATTTGCTAAATTTAGTGGTCGATTCTGTGAGGCTGACCTCAGACACTTCACTACTTCTTGCCTAAGCAGAACGAGGTAGTGAGAGAGCCCCTTCAGCTGAGCACATGCAAAGCATTTTCAAACCCAAACCTGCTTCGGCTTGGAGGAGGACACCAGAGAAAATGTAATTCACTTGTATTTACCCTTGCTTCATTGTTGCTATGGAGCCGAGATAATTATGGAGTTTTGAAATTATGCAATCAAGGACAAGATCCCTCTCTCCCTCAGTCTGAGGAAAATGAGTAATTAATTTTCTCCTCTTCTTTTTTCCCAGTTAATATGCAGGCGACTGGGAACACAGGGTCCTCGTCATTATCGGCGATGGTCTGGTGAAACATTTCTGCCAAGTTGGCTAATTAAAATTTGAGATATAGTTCCCTTCCATCTCACCCTGTTCATATTTGTCAAAGGTGGCACTTGATGATATCAGGAGGAAAAGATAAAAGACTTTGAGGAGCTGAAATGGAATAATCCCCACACGGCTCGTATGCAGAGTCAAATAAGAAGGAAAGTAAAAGGTACAAATATTGAATTAAAGCCAACCTCGCCATTGTAGCTGATCTTCTTCAAGGTAAAGGGATGATTGTGATAAATTCTAAACTCTCTCATGTGAAAACGTTCAGCTAGGTCAGTGGGTTTTAAAGTGTATGCTGCCAGAGGGCTTAATGGCCTGAAGTGGAGCAGCAGGAAGAATCTGGGTATCAGGGAGAGGCCTTTTCTTAGCTTAATCTTTTTAACAAAATATAATGATACAAGAAATGTATTGAAGTGCAAATCTATTAATTAATCCATAAAATCAAACATTTTTTGAACTAAATATCAAGCGTGATTCAGACAAAGTGACATTGCTGTGCAAAAACCAAAGTTCACTACTGTTGCAAACTAAATAAAAAGAAAAGAAATGGTTATGATTTCACTACCTATAGTTTTTAAGTTGAATTAGTATCCTTTCCATTTGATTATAGTTTATGACGCCTACACTTTGGGTGCAATTTGGGTTTCTGCTTATATGACAATGTTGCTCGAAACCACTGAAAACAGAGGTATTTGAAAACACATGCGCGCAGTTCTCTGCGCGCATGTGTGTGATTTCATTACAAAAGCAACCGACAGCACCAACTGGTGGCCACACCTGAAAACTGCATTGTTTTCAGCGTTTCTGCCATTTCCATGTAAACAGCATCACCTTCAAAATGTTACCATGCAAATGCAAAACTTTTCTGAAACAAAAATGCGACAATGATGCATTTTCACTTGAAACATTGTCGTGTAAATGGGGACTTAAGCCAAAAGCTTCTTCTCGTATCCATGATAAACAAGCTGTCATTATGTAGTCGTTGGGCATACACAATTTGTAATTGTTTATAAGGGGAAGAGAGAGATGCGTTGTTGTAACATCAATGTTTATTCTGTAACAGTGATTCTCTCTGTCTCTTAATCTTAAGCTAAATTCAAAGAAAAGTTTCAAGCGCAACTATTTGTTTTATCATGATTCAGTTAAATTATCGTGACCTTGACCATTGACTCTCCATCCATCCATCTTCTATACTGTTTTATCCAACTCAAGGTCACAGGGGTGGGAACTGATCCCAGCACACTTTGTTCAAAGGCAGATTGTCCATCACTGGGCAAACACACACACCCACGCACGCACACGCACACGCACACACACTTAAATTCACCAATCAACCTCAAACAAATTGTTTTGCATGATGCAAGGTAGAGTGAACATCTCATGTCAAATCTGAAGGAATACCAGTGGAGATGTGACAATGGCGTGTGCTCATGTATAAACAGAAAGCTTCCAGCTCATACCTGTCACCAGGCATTAAATATATTCATAATGTAACAAACGTCTGCAGACTCTTTTTTTTTTAAGGAGGGGAAATTAAAGAACACACTGAATGTAATCAGGAGGAATCAGGTTAAAACCTGAGAGTAAAATATTCATGCAATCCGTCTGGGGTGCTGGTTTTAAAAGTATTGAACATTAAACTTTTATATTATTTTGGTCAAACTTTCCAACTAATAAAATAAGCTCAAGACAAAACATTTCCCATTAACCGAAGCCATTCCAAGTCTTTTGTGCAGGAATTAACAATAATGGGAAATGGAATCAGCTCACCCTAATGGCTAGGCAGTAATTCCATTGACAAGGTAGACTCCTTTAATAAAGATAAGCCCCCAAGAAAATCAATAACCCCAACTAATTTGGAAAGAGGACCCAGACTTGTCGAGACAAACACTGCATTCACATCTAAACCAACATTTTTAAACAGCCCCCCCCCCCCCCCCCCCCCCACTGATATTGCTGTGAGAGGACACCGGGGCTGCTTTTCTCATCTTTGCTACAAGATACCGTAACAAAGGCAGCCGACAAGTAATCCTGCAGATGCCCTTTCTCTCATTCTTTTTATTCCCCCATTAGGCCTCGGATGCTGGGTCCACAAACTTCTCTAATTAAGAATTCGTCTTCAGCAGATTCCCCCATAAAAACGACCCTTGCTGCAGAACGTGAGGTGATAAAAGGAGTTATTGGGCCTGCGACCTCCTTTGCCTCTTATCTCCCATAAACACTTCAGTTGGTTTTACAGGGCCACGGAGGCGGCAGAACGAGCAATAAGCCAAAGGGGAGCGGTGAAGAGGGAGGGGAATGATGACTTATTCATGAAGAAAGGCGCAACAAGAGGCGCAGGCAAAATTGACAGTGAGAAGTCCTCGTGCTATAAGTTGCTACATACAGTAGTTCGACTGTTTAATCTTTGGGCTGTGCTGAGATTTGGTGGATCTTGCAAAGGATAAAACACAGAGGAGGGGAGATTGAAGACATAACAGTGCGTTCTCATTAGCTTCACCAGCTCTCCAGCATTAGCATGTGGGTTTAGCATCCACACCGGCGCCAGACACAAAGCTCCGCGCTGCTATGAGAGTCACCCATGCTGAAATGACATGATGTTTTATTCCGTCTGTCTTCTTAACCTGATTCTGTCACACACACACCCCAAAACCTGCACATGCACAGATTTTGTCATTAAGTCGCAGGCAGGTTCTTTGAGCTCATTTAAATGAGTCTCAATTCCTCACAGACACCTCGCCCAGCTGCAGTTTTTCTTTTTGCGTGTGTGTTAAATTCACTTATAGCAATGCCCCCCCCCCCCCCCCCCCCCCCCCCAAATTCTCTTTACTAAATTCACCTCATCTCAGTCCATGTATGCTCTAGTGGTTGAAACTGATGGCAAATCCCCATCTTGCTATGCAGACTGAACACAGGAAGTGTTTGGCAGAAGTGCACATGAACCGCCGTGAGTGTTGTGTTCGCCAGAGAGAACAAGGGGAGAAAAGTACAAAGTAACAGAGAGCGCCGATACTCATGGCTAGCCTTCCTTGAAAGTGTCTGTAAACAGAGCCTGGCTGCTGGTGGGAAATCTCAGCTTAAAAGCAGATGTAAAACCCAGCTGGCGTTACAGTTCTCATCTGCTCACAGGCAGAGTGTGCGAGGCCCGGGATCGAGTCTTGGTGCCGCGTTGGCAACGGTGTGGAGCGGCGTGAAGGCAGAAATGTTGTAAACAATGTAATGACGGCGCGTTCGACAGGCGACGTGATGGTTTTTTGTCCTCCTTTGCCCGGTCAGGCTGCTGAAGCACTCCCTGCCAGAGAGGCAGAGGCTTGGTGCAGGGAAATGGAGCTGGAGATTGTTATTATAGATAAACACTTGTCTTACGATCCAGTTTGCCCTGCACGTAGGAAATTACAAGGGTGTTGCTCAAAGTTGAGCACGGAGGCGGCTGATTTTATTTGCCTGCACAGTGCAAACGGCACCAGCAGAAACGATGCTGCACGGTGTGCTTGCAATCAACGGTCACTCTGAGAACACATTTAGACATTGTGGAAACACATCACTGTGTGTTATCAGAAAATATGCAATGAAGCAATATGAAGGAAACTTAATACGGGATAATATTATTCGATTGCAAACTTGGCTTCATGCAATGTGATATATTTGTAAAGCGGTGTCATGAAATGTACACGTGAGGACAATGTTGCGAGACGTTTGCCTGCGCGCTGGAACTTTTCCTTGTGCATTGAGGACATTAAAACACTATTTCCTAATGCTTCTCCAGTTGACTGTAAGTGATGACAGTTAACAGCATGTAATGTGGCACTAGAGATGCTGTTATTGTGGAAAATAGCTGCTTTGTCTGAGTCAGATGACTGAAACTGTGCAATAACTTTAAATCTCTCTGGCTTGTATCTTTATACAGCAAGAAACCCATCTTAAAAGGGAGCAGGAACATTTCCTACTTTGTATATGTTCACACATACGACAATGGGATTTTGTGTTTTTATATGACAAATTAAAAAAACTATTCTATCAAATATTAAGTTTTAGTAGTGTTTTAGGGGGGGGAGACTACTGAGTGCTGTTACAGACATCCGATATACAAACATCTCAACATCTCAGTGCAGGGGTATTTAAGAAAAATGATGCAGAGTTCAAATTACAAGCTGGTCATGCTGCATGTTGAAAAGTGTTCAATAAGGGCTTCACTAACTATGACACATCAGGGGAGAGTTGACTTTAAAGGAGGGGATCTTTATGGAAACAGTATCTCTCACACCATGGTCAGACAGTAGGCAAACTTTTTCTGTACCACTTTATCGAACTGAAGATAAAGGAGGTTGTGCAGAAGTCTATCCTGGTTGACATGGGACAGAAAGTACGTTCAATCATTTACAGGTCGTCAGATGAATCTCACAGAAATTCTCTGACATCTCCCATGTCAAAATACACACACATACAAAAGTATTTTTTTTAAACAAACAAACAAACAAACAAAAATCTATGTTTTACAAAAGAAACAATTGTAAAATATATTGATAACAAAATTAAGAGAAATATAAATGGAAAAATAAATAAATGGAGGATTTTATTAAGCCTGTCACATATGTGCAGGTTGTCACCAAACGTTGCATCCAAAGGGAGAACATGCAAACTGCAACACTCTGCTTTTGTGGCTACAAAAGGATTCACACAAATCACAAAAAGCTAAAGTTTATCAAGATCAATAATGTAAAACAAACACGAAATGAGCATAATAGGACATTATTAAAGCCTTATTATTAAAGTATGTTCACTATGTTTGAGAATCGTCTTTTAGACAGACGTTTAAAACTGTGAACTTCTCCTCTAATGACGTATTGCCTGTCTGATGCATTAATTAAAACCAGGACGTGGCAAGTTTCAAACTTCGTACTGACAAATGACCAAGTCACCTCAAGCCACACGGGCCGATCCCTCTGATTACATTACAATCGATGGGCAGCATGCGAGGCGACAACTTGAATTACCTATGCAGATGAGGTAGTTCGATACTGCGAAAGTTCGGGTTCAAGGTCACCGGCTGTGGCTCGATGACATCCCAGAGTGTGTGTCTGTCTTCCCCTCCGCCCTCCCCACTCTTGTCAGTCTGATACTCTTCCCCGCTTCTCATCTGCATATCTCACAGTTCCGCTTCACCGATTTGTCATTCACACGTACCCCACAAACAAATGAGGGCGGCTAATGTGCCGGCCGGGTCAGCCGACCGAGGAAATGCGACTTTCTTCACCTTGATCGTCAGGAGAGAAACTTGATGGCATTACACCTCAGCTTGCTGGGATCGACGCACTTCTACCCCAGCTTGCTTTGCCTCTGCTCGGTCAACACTGACTAGTCTTATTTACTTTCCCTACATATGTCAACGATATCCCGCTGCTCAGGCAAGAAGCAGCAGAGCCACCAGTGACACATCTAACCGTGCAATTCTTCGACCTCCGATGTGAGCAAACACAAGACTCCCTCCATGGGAACTGCTGTTAAAATTGAATGTATTATTATCAGCCCGCTAACTGCAGCCTTGTGTTGAATCACTTCAGTGCTTGGCAGCCAGCAGCGCATCACAGAAGGCCCAAACACTAAAACCTCGAGTTCTGCAGCGCTGAATACATATTTGCGATGGCGGAAAAAACACTGGCAGATTCTTCGCATACGCCTTCCAATACAGGGCTGCCGTGCCAGAGCGGGAACACTTTTCCAAGTTAGGGGAGAACTGCACACACCAGCTGCAGTTTTGAGGAAAATAATCATAGAAAAATATAAGTTGACCTCCTTGGAAAGAAAAATAAAACGCCCCCAAAGTGTAGATATACCTGAGTTATTTCGTAGCGCATGCTTTTCCCCGGAGTGTAGCTTCCTCAATACCAGGTTACCCTTGATGCATCACTTAATACTGTTTATGGGCTGCAAGATTGATGTCATTTAATAAACAATGCTACACACTTCTCAGAAATTCAAACATGGAACATTTTCTCGCACTTTGCTCATGATATCTTTGTCAGCACCCAGCAGGCATTTCCAATAGTTTCTCTCATTAAACTATTCATCACATCGGCCTCATCAAAGATTAAAAGTGTCCTCACAGTTCATTACAAGTTGTCCTGCTTTTTATTTGATGAAGTAATTCATCCATAATGTATGTGTGTATTGCGGTTTGCAGGGACGCCTGTGAGACCAGAGGATGGCGAGGGCGTTCTGAGAGACTTGGTGGATTTGTTCTGATTATTTTGTCGCGCTCCCTCTGCCATGAACCACATAACATTTACTTTATACAGAGAGGAGCGCACTCACTGGGAGAACTTAACTTTCCCCCATCATGCGTTGCTAAGTATTAAAGTTGCATTAAACTGTAAGAGCTAAATGAGCTTTATCTTGGAGCTGGCGATGAGGAGGCCAATGCAGCGAGGGGAATCTCTTTGCTGTATAAAGCACAGGTGCTTTATCAGAAGTGGCAGGCTGAATGAGGATCATCAGGCCACCTTCTGATTGAATTCCTCCTCATGGTCTGTTGTTGTTTCGCCGAACACTTTCTCCCGAGTGAGTCAGCGTTCGCGGGATTGGTTGCCTCCACTCATCCAAGAGGTGATGAGCAAGACGGCCCGTTTTATCTGAGAAAATGCCTCCTGGGAATCCAGACAATGTCAACTGATGCTTGAAATAAATCTCAGAGCATTGACAAATGTCAGAGCTAAACAGGAAAAGGCCTGTGCCGGGGCAGCAGAGGATTCTAAACCAATCCTGTAGCAGTTGACCAATGGTGCGTTCAGGCCGGGTCTGTAGCTCTTTGAAAGATTATTTGACCCTCACAATTTCAGAGAGCTTTTCCATCCTCCATATCAACTTCAAAATGCTTTGGAGAATTTTCTGTTGCTACAAATTTCTATTCTCATTGTGCCTGTTTAGTGTAAACATATATTTGTTTGCGAGGCACCGGCTTAACTTAGGCGGCTCATGTTGTACGTACGCACAGATGGCGGTGGGCAGAAGGATTGGTAATTGGAAAAGCCGGCATTGCTCTACAGGGGCACAAAAAAAAAAGCGAGCTGTAAATGCTGCTGCACAGAGAAAAGTTTAACTCAACGTATAGATGATCACAGTAAAAAAAAAAAAAAAAACACACTGTAATTAACGCCTGCATGTGTCTGAGTGTACGAGCAACTGACAGATAACAGCCCTCTTCAAGTGTGTTAATGAATGCCTCTGCTGACATGTGGGTGTGGGTTAAGTCATTGTCTTACTCACGAGCTCCAGAAATAGGCAAATATTGCTTACTGTCGGAGCTGCAGTGTAATGTCTCCTCAAAACAAGGAAATATTGTTTCTCCATCTCTGCTTGCACATTGCGAAATACTGCAGAGGTGTCAGAGCTGTCGATATCAATATTAGATCTGTTCTAGTTCTGGCATTTCTCAGACTTCTGAGTCTCAAGGTTGAAAGTCTATTGAAGGATTCTATTATCCAACCAGCACATCCTATCAGACCATGTATTGTTCCAGTTCAGCAATTGACTTGGCTTAGAAGATGGTAATAATCTTTAATGCAATGCGTCCCGCTAATGAATTCCGAAACTAAATTGAATTAGGAAATCTATGTTGTATTTGACAGTGTTCCAGGTAGGAAACTCTTATAGGAAAAAGAAAAAAAAGAACTTTATCGTCAGTGCAGCACAATACAGTCTGAACACTGAGCTCTCCGAGCACAGATTGTGCTGGACTTTGTTGTTGTGTCTCTCTTTTTGACTGACACAGCATAAAAAAATAATTTGTACAGTTTTTCTCTTAAGTCTATACAAATTGCTCATACAACTTATTTTATGCCAAATAACAAAAAAATTGTGATTGACTATTTTTACAGGAAATACTGCACTTTTCTTGTATGATATAATAATACTAAATATTCCTGATTGCTCATGTATGACTGTATGAATATTGGTGCACCACTTCATCCATTGTCATGTATATTCGAGAGCTTTAACAATCAATTCTGAAATATAGAGAATCAAATAACACAGGACATTTCACTGCCAAAGAAAGATGTGCTCAGTCCTTTTGGAAAAGATGTGGATTTGTCTATCAAGTGTAATAACACATTACATTTTAGAAGCAATGGCTCACAATAACAGAGGTTTGCAACCTTTTTTTGGATCAAAA
Source organism: Blennius ocellaris (assembly GCF_963422515.1). Classification (NCBI taxonomy): domain Eukaryota; kingdom Metazoa; phylum Chordata; class Actinopteri; order Blenniiformes; family Blenniidae; genus Blennius; species Blennius ocellaris. The sequence continues at coordinate 6,830,942 of NC_137662.1, forward strand.
GAGACATTTTTGCCAACTTTTTAGCAAGTGAAATCCAGCCAGATGTACAAAATATAGTTCACTTTTATTGGACTGTATTAGGAAGTTAACACAACCCACAAAAGTGGCCAATTTTGTTGTATTTATGAAAAAATAGTGGTTAATTTTTAGCCTGTTTAGCTACTTTGATTTGCCATTTTAGTCATTTTGTCATTTTTGGCTGTTTACGTTGGTTTTCAAAGCCAATTTCTCTCCACATATCGAATAGTCCACTATATGGAATATGGATATATATATATAGTGCATTTATTTAATGCTTCTGCAGTTGCAATGCAGTTCATACGATTGTTAAGAATCATCTATTCTCACTCACACAATTCTGAGATCTGTTTTGCACAAGGACACCTCAACATGTAAACAAGACACGATGGGGTGATTAAACCTTCCCATTTGCATTATAAAAACCTGCCCAAACTGAATGAAACTCTATTTTCCTCTAAGAATCTTCTTTAAATGGATTCATCTGTTGTGAGATTACTGAGAGCTGCCTTTCGAAACTCTAGATTGATCAGCTGCAGTGAAAGGCAGTAAGCAGGTGACAAATTATGATGTGCATATTTCATTTTGACTGAAGTTTCACCTCAAACTGCAAGGTTAAAGACACCTGCAGTGCAATAAAATTCACATTCAAATAAAAAATGTTTACTTGCACACATTTTTATGAAAACTGCAGAGAGCCAGTATAGAACGGTTCGGGAGCTGCAGGTTGCAGATTCCTACATCACAACCTAACAAATGTCTCATGCAATAATGACAATATAGAGAATTGTACACTGTAAAACAAGAAATACTGAAAAGTTTGTGGTTCTGTGTGACAGCAACAGCATTAGCATTGTTTAGTGTTTATCCATCCTTGCAGATTTGGGGCCAATTTCATGTGAAAATGCAAGACTTTTGTCACATTTTGGGTGTCTCATTACACAACAAACAGTTCTCAGAGCCACTGAAAACACAACTTTTCAAAAATGTTTAGGCTCCGTCTCGAATAGATATCAGAAGCGCTGCTACCACGCATGCACACCGCAGCAAATACTAAATACTTATTGTACACAGCGTTGCCGTGGAAACGCAAAAACGCTTTAATTTGAAGCATTGTTGTATAAATGGGACATTAATTGCTCCTAAAAAAAAAATTACATTCCTGTCCTACGGTGTTTGGGTCTACAGGTTTACTCTAACATCTCCAGGTGTTCTTGAAACTATCACAAAGTCCCCGTGAGACTGACTCGGGACAAACTGCGGCAAAGTCTCACATCACTACGTGGTCACAGTAATGAAGAAGAAAGAGGAGAGGAAGGCAAGAGCGAGAGAGAGAGAGAGCTAGAGAGAAAACAAACCTGCATAGGAACAAGAACCTAAACTCCTCAGTGAACACATATAGCCAAGCAGTTTACAAAAAAACCCACTAATTTGTTTAATTTGACATATTCTCAGAGGAATTGTCAAGATATATTTTACCAAAGACTGTTTGGACTTTGTTCATGTTTTCTTTTTAAAGTATGCAGTCTGTCAGCCAACTTCTCAAAGTACATAAAGCTCGTTTAGATTAAATTAACTCTGTTTTACCCCTCATTCCAACTACCCCTCTGTTCAATCTCGCATTACCTTTTAAATAGATTTGCTCTCATTACGATGAACCCTTCAAACTCAAACATGAGCAGCTATAGTCGCTGCAACATCAAGCTGCTCAGAAATGGTCTTGTAGTCTTTACCTTGACTCTGCTTGCCAATTATTCTCTGTCTTATCTCCTCCGACAACTCGCCTTTATATGTTTCTCACGTGTAATTTTCTCCATTTAAATGGGCTGTTTATAAGACTGATGACTTCTCTGATACTAACTGAATGCAATAATTTGCAAGCCACTCATTTATCACCAATTCCAATGGCTGCCTGTATTTGCCAGGTTCCTTTCAGAGCGTCTTTACAAAATATTAGTTTTGATTAAATCAATTTCAATGCTGCCCATGTCTGTTTTCATCTTCTCCGTCTTGTTTATCTGTTCAAATTTGATGCAACTTGTGAACAGCTGAAATGAGATGAAATTAGCTGGAGATAGTTATCCACCAGGTGGCCCCAGAGGAGAATATTAATGTGATGTAAAATCCAATAGCAATGCTGTGAATTACACAAAGGTTAATTTATTAGGTACACATAATAGTCTTCCATGTCTACACTGCCCTGCTTTAAATCCTCCACTGTCACTTTTTTTGTTGAAACTGTTTCATAGGCCTATTAATTCAACTGTTTGCACTTTGTGGCGCTGTTGAACTCCACAGTTTGGCACCGACATTGTATTATTTTGTGCCTTCCATTTATATCCGTGAGGGCACGTTAAATAACACATCCCCCACTTTGTAAATGCTCCGCAGTTCAATATAATCACAAATTACAACCTTAAACAGGTGAATTCGGGAACTGTCTGCATTGCTTTGCACCAAGTATATCTCATAAACTGCTCACTAAATGCAATTTCTTTATGTTTTTTCTGTACCACTCGGGATTTAAATCAATGGAGCAATAAATGGGATGACATAATTTTGCAGGCCGATTCTGGATGAGTGTGGTTTCATTGGCTGCAAAGCCAAGTCAATGCTTAGAAAATGTACTTAAAGGTTGACACTTACTAAAAGTAATGTAATATTATATCGACAACTACAGTTTCCCTCCCTTTAAAGTCTAAATATAATCATTCAAACTAAATAGCTAATGCTGCAGGAAATATTTGCCTTTTCCATTTTTGTTCTAGTTTTTGAAAGGAAATCATAATAAGAAGAACTGATAAAATGCTTCACTTTTTTTTTGTACCCTTTTATTTCAGGCTGCTAACATTCAATAACAAAATAAAGAAGTAGTTTTGGCCAATTTCCTTCTCTGTCCACACCAATGCCCGTGTTCTCATCATTGTTCATTTTATCTTGTATTGTTCGCTGCAATTGTGTGTATGTGTGGTTTCATTACAAAAACAACCAACAGCGCCCATGAGTGGCCCTAACAGGTAACTACAACATTTTCAAAATGTTGTTTTGTAAACGTGAAACTTTTGTGAAATGAAAACAAAAAGCCAATGCGTTTTCACTTGAAAGTTATTGTGCCGGAGGATCCCCACAATACCGTCCTCCAGTACAAGTGTTGGAGCAGAGATGCTGCATATTCTTCCTGTGCACTTGCTGGTTTTCTTTGGATATTTCAGCTCACACCAACAACGAAATCCATATTAGATAGGTTACTTACTCTGAACTTCCTGTAGGTGTATGTATTGTACTCTGAATCTGTCCAGTGTGCAACCTGCTATACCCTGTGTTGGCCAAGCTGGGTTAAACCTGATCACAATAGAACACTGGATAAAACGGAGATGAAAGAGAGATGAATCATCGGCTGGAAATTATACCAGCTGATAAATCAAAGTGACTTGAAACACTGAGTTAGTTAGTAGAACATAATGTAAAAAGTTACATGGCGTTTCAACAATAATGAATGGATATGTAAAACTAGTGAGCATAATTTCTTTTATTTTGGGAGCAAAGTGCAAAAACACTAACTTATTTTCAGGTTTCCTGACTCATTCATGACACCAGTTCTCACAGCATTTTACATTGTGAAGTTGATGTTTAGGCCTTCAGCTGTTGCATACCAACAGCACCTTGTGACATATTCTAGTTTACAACCTGTCGGTGATGCTCACCCTTGCAGTAGCAGGAACATTACAAAACCTTTACACAGAGAGGGTTGACACTTGGCCCTGGAGGCGTTTGCTCCTTCAGTCAGGGTTAAATACCTCGTGCAGCAGCAGCTCAGTCAAGGTCACCTCTGCTGTAGCTTGAATCTCTCATTCCTCACCTGAGAGAACAGAAATCTTTTCTAAGGCTGCTAACCAACACACATATCATCAGGAGGGCTTAATATACCGATAACCCTTATTTATTCCTGTGATGACTACTTTAAATGCTTGACTGGGAGACTTGACAGTAGGTAGATTGTGTTGGTTACGTTAATTCCTCCCCAGAACTAAATGCGATTGTATTTTTATTCTGTGCTGTCTCCGTGTGTGAGAAATATCACCGTATCTATAAGTGCAAGGCTGAGCAGGAAGAAAAATATCATCTTTCTCCTCTGAGAGGATCTGAAGCCTTAACTTGTTGTAACAGAAATTAATAACGTAAGCTCAGAATCCCACTGCGAAACGGAATGCATCTATAATTTAAAGCTGATCCTGTATGAGAGTGTGAAGTGTGTGTGTGTGTGTGTGTGTGTGTGTGTGTGTGTGTGTGTGTGTGTGTGTGTGTGTGTGTGTGTGTGTGTGTGTGTGTGTGTGTGTGTGTGTGTGTGTGTGTGTGTGTGTGTGTGTGTGTGTGTGTGTGTGTGTAAATATATTGTACTTTATATTTGAGAGGCTGCTGAAGGAAAATACAGTTAAGTGGGAGAAAAATGGGAAACAGCAGAGGGAAAATGGAATGAAGGTGAAGGAGTTTGATGGATTTTGAGATGGAAGGTTTCGATGTAAGATGTTGAACACATTTTAATTCAGGGGCCACATTCAGCTCAATTTCACCTCGAGTGGGCCGGACAGGTAAAATAGTGCCATTAAAAACCTTTAAATTTGAAGTTTCACGTTTTTCTTTATCGTGGCACAGAGTATTCATGATGAAAATGCAATTTTTTTTTTTTTTTTGCAGAACCCCATGAATGACAACAATCTCAACATGAAGCCTATTTTAGTGACATTCCAGGCACAAAATATTGTGAAATGTCAAGACAAATTCTTCTATAGCTGTTGCATTACGCATGTTTTTAATAACTCACCCTGACAGAATGGCTTTGAGGCTAGTTTGATAGCAACGAAGTAGCTTGCTTTCATGGCAGCATCACCAATATCTCAGCTCAGTGTTTTGTTTCATCAGCTACTCTGAGGAAATCTGTAAAAAAAAATCAATGTCATTTGGAAAATTTTAACAATTTGCATATTTTTTTATGTTTGATACCACTCATTTAGGGTCTATCATAAGAGATTGTCGAACTGGGTAGTGAGCCACGGGGACAAGTGATACACGCATAAGAAAAGCAAACCAGGATATAAAACAAATACTAATAAAGTTTTAACACATAGTCGCAGTGATTATTATGTTTAACTCTCTCACTTAAATCAATTTAATGGCAAAAGTACCCTTTGTAATCAAGCTTTATGGCTCTAATAATTATTTTGTAGCAACGTCTCTAATGATCATCCGTTAAAAAAAAACAAATCTGCCCTGTACAATACCTGCTGCCCGCCACTTGAGCTGGCAGGGGGCCTGTTGAATATGAATGAAGGTTTGTTCTGTAGATGTATAGAGGTGGCTGTTTGGGTTAATTAGTGAGAACCTGGCTCCCCGCTGCTCCCGGGAACCTGTGGAGCCCTCCTCTTAGCCCGGTGAGATATAATGAATAGTGCAGATATGTTGTTGGCTGCACGGTCTGCTCAGCCAAGTACCGGCAGCACTTCTACTGCGGTGCCAGACAAGTTTTAAAGCCCGGATAATGGTCGGCGATTGCGGCTCTCGTCTGCGTGCATGGAGGTTCAGTATCAGAGGTTCAAGAGGGAATGCAGTATAGATTTTTGTTATCTCAGCAGCCGTGCTTTTCAGCGCTACCGAGTTCAATTTCCATACCCACTTGTTCATAATCAGGGTCACAGCGAGTATGGAGAATATCCCGGCGTGCGAGGCAGGGGAGGCATCTTGAGCACGAGTGGACGCTGGCAGGGCTAATGCATGCAAAGATAATTCAGTTAAAACGTGGTCTTCGCTCCCAGTCTCGATTTAGTCACCCCCTCATTCTGTGTCTCATTAAACCAAGAGATGGAGCGGAAAAAAAGTATTTTGGCAGGTATTTATGGCACATGTGAAGGACATAAATGATACCATTGTAATCTTTTTTCTTGCATTCAAAATAACTCACAGTCGTGAGAATAATTTCTATATATGCATGTATGTGGTGACGGCTGTGGTACCAACAGAAAACTAGACGGATCATATTATGGCCAGAATCTAATGAGGTCATATTTGGTGCATTAATGATGTGCTTCTATGTTTGCTGGTAGAAAAAAAAATGGTGAAACAATTTGCATTCATTCCTCCCTCAACCAGCATAAAACCATTTGTGCCTAATGTATCAGGAGATTCTAGTTCTGGTGACAATTTCCCATTTGAAACTGCATTATGAGACCAAACATAATATTTTAATGGGAGTTTTTCCTCAAAATTCACGAGGGAAAACAACAAAAAAGGGAATTAATTGACCTGGAGGAAAATGTTGCACTGTGACAGACCGTGTGAGATGTTATCAGCTTTTGGACAAAAGATAGTAACTGCAGCTAATTCCCCTCTGCTGCAGACAATGATGCATCATATTCCCACAAGGTTTGGCTTCACCTACAGCTGTGAATCTGCAGTCATCATTCCACGTGGTGAAGAACAAATAACACACTCGACTCCCGAAGCAGCATCGATGTTTTGCCTGTACGTCACACCATTTGTCTTGGGAACAAGCAAACAATTTGGGTTTTTTTCTCTTGAGATCAGGGGTGTCAAACATAAGGCCCACGGGCCCAAACCAGACTGAAAGAGGCTGCAACCTGACCAACCAGGTCAAACCACCAATACTACTGACATTTTCCACACTTTTTTCAAATCAAGCTGTGTGTGTCTCCTGAACTAAATTGTGTTTAACACCCCTGGTTTGGACACAAGTGTTTAACACAGTGTAAAATATTTTTCATGGCACTTTATTTACCAAAGGATTCTTTGTTAGAGGAAACTTTCTGTTGCATCTTTGTGAACCTTAAACAGTGTCATATAACAAGCACAGCAATAAGCAAGGCCTTGCACAGATGGTGAAATGAGAGCTGTACACCGTACTCCACTGAGTCGATTGAATAGCACTAATTATATCTTTGTCATGGCACCTGTTTGTGGGTAGAATATAGTTGGCAGGAAGCGAACATTCATCCACATTCTTCTTTTGTATGTTAGTCAGCATAGGGAAGCAGGGTGCAGGAGCCAATCCCAGCAGAGTACACACCGAACAGATCACCAGTCCATCACAGAGCAAACAGAGAGAGAGAGAGAGAGAGAGCCGCATTCACACCTTCAGTCATCAATTCTCCTAACATGCATGTGTTCAGACTGGGGAAAGGAAACCACAGTACCTGCGAGGGAAAAAACAACAACCCAAAAAACCATGCATGCACAGAGAATGTGCAAACTGCTCAAAGGAAAGCCCCCAGAGCCTGGATCCGAAGGTGTTTTTGAACCAGTGGTGCACACTATTTATAACCAGTGATGCCGGTAACGCGTTACTCTCATATGACCTCTTTTTTCAGTAACTAGTAATCTGACCCGTCACTATTTCCAAACCAGTAATCAGATTAAAGTTACGTGTCCAAGTTACTGTGCGTTAATATTATAGTGTTCCGCAGGACGAGTTTCTTGTCTGCAAAGCTACTTTATTATTAAACAGAACCGACCACTCCTCCGTTCTCCTCCAACCTGTGACAGACACACTGAGCGCATGCAGGCACTGCACGCTCATCTGACCCACCCCCTTCTCTCAGCCAATCACCCGCCAACCTGCTCTAACGGTGAGTTCAGGTAACACAAAATAATCGAAACCAACTATCGTCAACAATAAACCTAAAAATTGCAATAAGCCCCCACCCTTTTTAAATTAATCAATCAATCATTCAATCAATCAATCAATCAATGAAAGACTTTATTTGTCTGAGAGGGGCGGGAATGAAGTCACATAGCGCAGGCACTTCAAATAAATAAATATATAGTGCAACAACAGACTACAACTACATCTCTGGGTAAATAAATACCAGTAATAGTAAAAATGTGATAACAAAAGCGTGAGTCAAGTATAAATAAAACAAAGAATGAAGGTCAAAGATTAAATATGTATAAACATAGTGCAGGAGGCAGGGATGGCAGCTACTGAAAATAACTAAAAAAGTAACTTGTAATCGAACTTAGTTACTTTTAAAAACAAGTAATCAGTGAAGTAACTCAGTTACTTTTTAAAGCAGTAACTAGTAATCAGTAATTGGATTAGTTTTTTTAAATAACTGTGGCAAAACTGTTTAGAACACTGTGCAACTGAGCAAATTAAACATCCGTCCTCAAAGTTTGTGTGTTAGAAGCCTGCAGTTATCATTATTTATCAAAAGTAGTCTTAAGTAAGAAAAGGTGAACCAGTGGCATGGGGAGCGAAGGGTTTTGTCTGTGTGGTCAAACCCAACAGACGACTTACTATAGATAATGCAACACAACTTTAATGCGATTTCAGATTGTGTATTACATGCGTTACACATGGTTCTACCACAATTTAAACCAGGTGGTCATAATATTATGGCTGATCAATGTATAAACACAGAATTGTGGTGTTAAGTGAAATAACACACTGTACGTGCACCAGCTATGACCTAACTTCACCGTGCCACTTCTGGCTGACCAAACCGTCACACTCAAGAGATGATGGTGATTCACCTCGAGAGTGCCTGAAGAAAATGACCCGATGTAAAACATGCAAACTCAAGGAGCAAAAGACTGCCCAGAGCTGTAATTTGAATCCAGATGGCCTTGCTGTGAAGTAGCACACAGATGCTACATCTCACCCGTGAGACACCGAACGGAAACATTCACTTTCCCCGCTGAATTGCACTAAATAACCTTCCACCAACCAGGGGAAACATTCTTGGTCAAATGGTCTGCCAGATAATGTGGCCTCCGCGCAACGAATCAAAAGCTCGAAAGATAGGCGTCAAGTGCTGAATAAAGCAATAAGACCCGGTGGAATGGGAAACAATGCTCCTTCCAGGTGGCGACGCGCAGCGAGAGGAGTGGGGGGAATTGGATGAGACAGAAAGCTCGTCTGGCTGCCTGGCTGTTAGCATTGGACTTGGCAGCTCTCTGCCAGGGAAACGCTGACAGGCAGGCGCGCCTGTCACAGTACATAAGTGCCTTGTTGCACAACCCCAGGCTCTGCGGGGCAGGTTCGGCCCTCCTGCGCCGGCCCCGGCCCGAACCCGGCCCTCAGATCGCAGCGTGGAGCAGGGGGCGGGGGCGCGTGTCACCGCCGTTATATGGCTGAAAGCCTCTGTGAGGTGAGAGGAAGGCCAATGGTGACATCACTGAAGTGTGCATGCACATTAGTAGTTACACTCTCACAATCACTTCATTAGAGGGACGACTTATGTGATTAAATTGTACTCAAGGCGGAGTGGAGGCACAAACTGAGAATTAATTATAACGGTTGGTCGCAAAAAGCACTCAGGATTAAGTGCATGTATTTCATAAAGGAAATCTGACAGATATAGCTCCACGCATTAATTACACTTTTTAATCAATATATTAAAAAAGATATTCTTGCAGAGTGACTCCTGCTTTCTTAAATTGTTCAACAAAATGTAACTTTTTGTACAAGAACATTTATTTCATATTTCAGTTATTAAGCTTTGATCCTCTTTGAAACAACAGGTTTAACTATAAAATTAATCAGATTGGAAGCAGAAGGTCCAGATGGAGTGTACATCATAAACTCCTGTTTAAGTAATGACAAATATATTGCATCTTATTGAAACTTTTGTTGCATTAAGATTAAATAAAAAAAATAAGTATTTCAGCCTCCAACCCCTTTTCAAAAAGATGTGAGATGCAATGGAAATGCGGAAGCGCAGATATTGCACCCCCTGAAAATGGATCCCGCGAGTCGAGCCTTTGATGCAAAGGTTGGTGGAAGATGACGTATCAGATAAGAAAAAGAAATGAGTAGTGGATAAGAACACAATTCATTTTAATAAAATGAGGAGTTGGCGCTTAGTGTTTCAGTTAAAGTCAGTTTAACACATGTAGTGATTTCATGAAAATAATACATTTTACAGGTGCTACAGTTTTAACTTCCCAACAAATGTTATATGACTTTCTCTGGTGGTTTGTCTGAATTGGAACCTCTTGCTTTTTGGCCGCTGGACTTCTGTTAGACGCTCACAATTTAGATGCTATGTGTTATATTAAAAATGTGATTATTTGTTTTGTCTGATTTACTGGTAAAGAGGGGGAACAAGAGTGTTTCCTTGCCTTGGAGTTGAAATGTACAATCAGAGGCGTGACACCGATTTCAACTGTTTTGTCAAAAAAACTCAACTGACCTGAGGTGAAATTAAAGGTACACCCAATCACTCGTTCACTGCTAGAATTTCTGGAGTCCCAAACAAATCAGCAGTTGTTTAAAATCTACACCAGCTTCTCCCGAGAGGCTAAAACAAGTCTTTAGACGTTGGCTTGATGACAGCAAACACACTTCAATAATGAAGTCGAAATGTCAGTCCTTCCTGTTCTTCCCCAAACATGCTCCAGTCGTGTGCATCTTTTGAGGACTTTAATATTTTATACATCTAAAATGTGTCAAATATTGGGGTTTAACTGTTGCTCCTTTGAGTACATTATAAAATGAAATACACACTAGTCATTGTATGTCTCATTGTGTGTGAACAAGGATTTCGGTCTCTTAGTGGTCAGGAAATTACCCTGAACATATTTGAATCCCATCAAAACGTTCTGAACAGGAATAGACAACTTTTATAAATGTACTCAAAGCATCCAGATCCCATTTGTGTGCTCCAAAATAACAGATGAGTAATACAAAGAAAACATTTCATCTGTCTACTGCGTGCATTCAAGATAGAACTCATGTGTTCCTATGCTTAGAATAGCTGCTTGTTTGGGTTACCTTACCCTGACCTTTGCTGTTGAAACTGGGGTGTTTGCATTGCCGGGCCTTTTTGTTTTGACTTGCTGCAGATCAAGCAACAACTCTGGCTTTTCCTTGTCTGGGCATTGAAAGAGTTTTGGTTTTTAAGTTATTGCTGTGACATTTAAAATATTTGCTCTTGTATGTTTTCTTATCAGCTTGCTTCTGTATATACAGTACACATATATGCATAAAAACAAAACATTTAGACATATCAACATTTACAGAGATTGGAGTTGTCCCATGCTCTGTGAAGGGCCCTTCTGGAACAGTACAAGTCAAAGTTAACACCCCGAATCCCTCTCCTTGTTTGTTGAATCTCACAGCTGCACTATTGATCTTTCTCAGGGTGTGTAGGAAATCAAAGTCACCTCCAAGTGGGAACCCATTTGATTTCCTGCAATAAATTTGTATTTATGTGCCTCCGGCCGCCATGATTGTAATGCTCTTTTGCAGGGGCGGGAGGGTTAAGTGCATTGATTCAGGTGTAGATTTTGAACTGCCAAAAGAAGACAAAGCACTCAGGCCTCCAGTCTTTTTGGCCTTGAGCCATGCTCACATATATCGCAGCCACGTTTTCTGATGAGCTGCCTGGCTAAATGTTTTTCAGGCGGAGAAATTACAGTATCAATTGAAAGTGACTTTATAGAGTGAGAAGAGAAAGCAGATGGGAAGAGGGAAGATGAAAAGAGACTCAAAGGAAGATGAATCAAGATTATCCTTTTGAGATGATACACTTATAACAGACATGCGTTTTATTTATGGCTGGATTGCTTTTTTCGGGGAAATGAGGAAAGTGCCATTTCGGTATAATACAGACATTCATTTTTCTTTATATGACTGAAATCTGAAAGTCTCTTTTTCTTTTTTTGTCTTTGTTCTTGCCTACAGATGTGCTGTGGACTGCAGATGATTCTTCCTCCTCCTCCAATTCCAATTCAATGGCAGACAAAGACTGCTTTTCTCACCGCTCTTGTTACTGCTGAGCTTGGAGAGACATATCTGGTCCACAGCTAAACCACTGCCTCCTCCCTGGCTCCCTGTCTCTTCGCTCGTGTCTGATCCTCCTCAGTCTGTCTTCATGGCTTCTTTTTTAGCGTCCGCCTTTTTTCTGGTTCTCCAGACGTACGCTGCCCCACCTGAGCTCATCCAGGCAGGGTTTGGTGTGGATCCCATGGACCTTGACCCTGGACTATCAACTAACATTTCCGAAGACGGGACCACATCTCCACCCCCAGGAACCAGCAAGCGAGCACCTCATAGCATAATTATTGGGGTACGCAAAGGGGGCACGAGAGCGTTGTTGGAGATGCTCGACATACACCCAGAGGTCGCCGCCGCCGCCACAGAGGTGCACTTCTTTGATTGGGATGAGAACTATGCCAAAGGCTTTGAGTGGTACCGCGACTTGATGCCCTACTCATATCCACACCAGATCACAGTGGAGAAAACTCCGGGTTACTTCACATCCGCCCTCGCACCGGAGCGCATCTGTGCCATGAACTCATCCATAAAGCTGCTCCTGATCTTGCGGGACCCGGCTGAGCGAGTCATATCCGACTACACCCAGGTGTACTTCAACCGGCTGGAGAACCACAAGCCAGTGCAAGCCATCGAGAACCTGCTGGTGCGTAATGGAGCCCTGAACGTCCGCTACAAGGCAATTCAGCGGAGTCTGTACGACGTCCACATGCGCAACTGGCTGCGCCACTTCCCCCTGAGGCAGATCCACATAGTGGACGGGGACGCTCTGATCCGTGACCCTTTGCCCGAGCTTCAGAAGGTTGAGCGCTTCCTCAACCTCCCGCCTAGGATAGTATCCTCCAACTTCTACTTCAACCAGACCAAGGGGTTCTACTGTATCCGAAGCGACGGGCGGGAGCGCTGTCTCCATGAATCCAAGGGACGTCCTCACCCTGCAGTCAACAGCACTGTGCTCCAGCAGCTCCGCTCCTACCTGCAGGAACACAACCGAACCTTCTTCAGGCTGGTAAAGCGCACCTTCGACTGGCAATAAAAAAAATCCCTGATCATAATTGGACTCACTGGACCCGCTACCTTTGTGAAGAGGACAAAACCGGGGGGCCAGAAAGCACTTTATAAACACTTGAAAATCTCCCTTTGAATATCCTCTTAATAACTACTGTTGTGGTCTCTGGTTTAAGCAGAGCAGTTCTATATTTACAAGATGAAAAAAAAAAATAAGTAGAGGAATAAGATTAAATGAAAGAACCGTCAAGCTTAATAAATCATTCTTTCTGTGCTAAAAGCTTGTCAGTGGTCAAACTACAGTGAAACCAAGTTTATGAAACTGATGAACATTTTTCTTCTTCTCTATTGTTTGATATTCTTGTTCTTAATAATAAACCGTTCTGCTTTTAAATGTACAAGGCAAGTGGCATATTTCTATCTATTTCATTTCTGGCTATCAAAATGCCCTCCAGCACTGTAACCCATGTTATTTAGAAAGCACAGTAAGGTAGGCAGTAGCATTAGAATACGTATTTGATTTGCTGTGGTTAAAAGGTAGACATTAATGCAGGGAAATGGGTACCCTGGAGCAGTGCTTTAGTGGTACAGGAATCACTAATAGCTTTGGACATCGAAGGTAGCCAGTGCCTGCAGCTAAATCAGTCAAATCTCCACAGTCAGCAAGCTCAAATCCATGGAGCTTCTATTGCATTTTTTCCTCTGCGCTGTTCACCAATTTGCTCAGGTGTTAAATGTAGTCATTAAATTAGATGCCTGACACTGCTGTAAATCATTTACAAATGATACTGCATTCATTGCATGCTCTCCACATATAGTGTGCTTTCTGAATCATTCACAACACACCGCTCACTGACCGATACACATCAGACAGACATGGGTCATGTTTCTTTCATTGATTAGGCTTTAAACAGCAGCCAAAGCTACAGCTCCACTGGGATCCGATGTGCATGTGATCTCTTCGTTCTGTTTGCTGGAATAAGCACTACAACTCCCCAGAGGCAAACAGCCATTGATGCTACACTGGATATATATCCAGAGCAGAACATGGGGGGCTGTGGGCTACGTAGAAATATGCTGAATATTTATACCAGTAGTTGGTTCATGGGTGATTTGGGATTATGAATTATAATTAAACTGGAAAATCTACTTGTGTAGACAAATTTTGCCTGATGACACAGTTGGTGCTCAATGAAATCACTCTCGATTCATCTCAGAGAGAGTTTTCTCCTCTCTGCTCACCAGGGGGCACTTGGACCCCAGAGTATCTAGTATATTCCGTGTGTGTGTGTGTGTGTGTGTGTGTGTGTGTGTGTGTGTGTGTGTGTGTGTGTGTGTGTGTGTGTGTGTGTGTGTGTGTGTGTGTGTGTGTGCGTGTGTGTGTTCTTTTTCCAGGATCCCAGTGCACACACAGGTGAGGGGCCTTTGACAGTTACCTCCATGACCCCTGCATGCCTGCTCTGGTACGTATCACCCCGCCGCTCATCTGGAAGATAACGAACCGCCCTGCTGCACAAGCAGCCTCATTCCGAGACACAAACACACATCACTGATCGTTCCCAAGGTGCTACAATGGCGCGGCGCGGTGTTTCCATTAAGCAGGTGGGCAGGAAGGACAAAAGGGCACGCTTTGCTTACAATATGAGTACACACTGAACAAATTTCCATTTATAGCCCTTATTTATTTGAGGCAAAGTTGACTGAGTGTGCAGGCTGGGTGCTGCACAGCGTTTCTCCGGCGGTATAATCTCGAGACACTGAGGAGCTGTGGTGGAGCAGTCGGTTGTTTAAGGATAAGGATATTTTTATCAGTAAATCCCCCGAAGTTTATGTCATTGCAACAAATACGACACGACTCTTTTACAGAGTTCTGTAGGAATTACTGTTTGTAAAGTATGTTAAGCCACGGCTGCATAGACGAGTTTTGTCAGATAATCCAGTGTTGGCCTTGGTGTGTTCATGGGATTTGAAGACGGTAATAAAATGATAAAGTAATGCTGACATGCCAAAAGCGATCATGTGTTACTGAATATATACATACAGTAGTGTATAGCAAGAGTAAAAATGGGATTTCTGGTGTTCCAACGTGGAAGAAGTAATTTACATTTTGATTGTGGTGCTAAATAAAAGGTTTAGGGATCAGTAAAGTTGTTACAAATAATCTTGACATGACAAGGTAGAATCATATTATAAGACACACTTGGCTGAACGTTTCCCTTTGAAAGGGGATCTCTTTTACTCATTCTCAAAGTTTTTTTTTCTTTGTTTTTAACTCATTATAATTATTTTGTCAAGATCCATAATTCAACCTTGTCTATGTGTTACCAATCTCTTCATGGAGGCCGTTTAATCTCCTTTTACCTTCTACACTCACCTGCCTGACATGCCACTTCAGCTTGCAGAAAGCCCGTGTTTCTTATAATTTCTTATAATCTTATAGACCACTGCCACCAGAATAAACAAAAGGCCATTATCACCTCTTTAGATGCAGAAAAAGCTTTTGACAGGGTAAATTAGAAATTTCTACTCGCTACACTACGGAAATTTGGATTTGAACAAAATGACCTCTCCTGGATTAAAACACTCTGGCAGTGTACACCAGTCCAAACATTCTGGCAAAAGATCTGTGAAGATTTATCATTATGCCTGGACCTCCCCATTCCAGTTTCACCTGCACTTTGCCTGTTGGGTGATCTCACAGAAATTAAAGGAGAGAAAAATGAGTGCTTCACACTCCTGGTCTCCCTAAGCGTCGCAAAGAAGGCAATCCTCATGAACTGGAAATCAAAACATAATCTTAATATAAAGTAATTTAAAAACTAACTCCTAGACCACATCACATTAGAGAGAATTTCTGCTTGTAGGAAAAATCAGTTGGCACAATTTGAGTTGACATGGTCCCCAATAATTAAATACACCATGTATCCCTGTGGGGGGGTGGTAGTTCCGCCTTGGATACGAGTGTGGATAGGTGTGTGCGGGTAGGTGTGTGTAAGTGTCTGCGTGTGTTTGTGTGTGTGGGGGGACGGTGAATGTGAGCGTAGGTGTATGTGCGTGTGGGGGTGTGTATTCTATATATAAGTATGGGTGTCGTCTTATGTGAGTATGTGAGGGTGGTGGTGGGGGGGGGGGGTCTATGCTCCCTAGCCGCTGGCCTCCAGCCGGGCTCGTGCTGGGCCATGCGGGTCTTAGACTCTGCTCTTCGGCCGTCGGGTGGGGTGGGGGGGGCTTCCTGCCCGGGTCCTCCTGCGGTGCCTTGTCGGAGTGGGTGTTGGTCCCCGTGTTCCAGGCCGGCCACTTCGGGGTGGGGTGGCGCGGGGGGTCCAGCTGGGCCAAGTCCTAGCGACGGGGGGACCTTCTCCCTCTCAGCCCCTCCTACCTTACCTCACCTTACCTCATTCAACAATAGGGGCCAGTGGACGGGGCCTAGGGTGGGGGGTCCAGGCCACTTAACTGTGGTCTGCCCCTTCCCCGACTTTGCACCGCCCACAATTTTAACTACACTTAGTCACGCAGGGTCTTGAGGGGATCAGCTGGCTTTTGGGGTTCTGCCGCTGGGCAGCGGTAGAACGCCCGGGCCCCCGCTACCCCTCAATTTTAAACCGCACCCCAGACACACACATTGCACCCACCTCTTCAAAACACAAATACACATCTCCACATGCATCCAACACCCCACAGGGTGGAGGGGGGGGGGGGGACCTCCCGCTGTGGTCCCACCGTGTTCCGGGGTGAGTGCGGCTGGAGTACGGGGGGCACGCTCGCTCGGGCGTGGCACCTCCGGGGGGGCTGGGTAGTGGTTCTCCCTCCATATTCACGGTTGGATTGGTGGAGGATGAAATCCCGTAGTGGCCTGGTGGGGGCCTGGCTGGCGGCCTGGGGAGTGGAGGGCACCCCCCTCCCAACCAAATAAATGTATGTACGTATGTCTGTATATATGTAGATATGTATGTCTGTGTGTGTATGCGTATGCTTGGTGTGTGTGTGTCTGTGTGTGTGTGTGTCTGTGTGTGTGTATGCGTATGCTTGGGTGTGGATGTGTGGGTAGGCTGGGATTAGGTGATGGGGCGGGGGTGGGGGGGGGTAATTGGAGCTCCTGGGGGTTGGAGGGTGGCTGTCCTCCGGCCGGGCCTCCCTGCCCGCGTGGCCTGGGAGCGCTGCACTGGCCGGTCCCGGCTTGGCGGCTTGGGTCGGGGCCCGGGGCTCGCTGCCCTTTATCCTTCTCTTGTGGGCCCCTCTGGCCTGGGGGGGGGGTCCTCTCTCGCCCCCCCACAACAGTTCCATCCACATCCAGAGGACAAACCACACACACACACACACACACACACACACACACACACACTGCCACTCCTCATTGACGAGATTGTTCTGTTAATTATCAAAATTAAGTTGTTTGCTTTTTGTTGTTGTTTTTTCTTCCTGTTTTTGTTTGTTTGTTTGTTGTTGTTGTTGTTGTTGTTTTTTGTTCTTTTGTTTTTGCTTTTGTTATAATTGTTGTGATTACTTTGGTTTTTGCTCTGTTGTTGCTCAGGCTGGTTTAATCTCATGGCAGTTGGAAAATATTTACTGTGATTACTGTATTATTAAAAAGAACAAAAAAATGTATGTATCTCCCCGCCAAGTCTTTCTCTGTCTTTCCTTTCTTCTCCTCTATCCTTTCACCCCAACCGGTCCGCAGAATGCCGTCTGGTTTCTACAAAATTTCTCCCTGTTGGGGGAGTTGTTCCTTCCCACAGTCGCAAACACAGCTGCTTGCTCATGTGGATATGTTGGGCTTTTCCATTTTCTCTATAAAAGCAAATTGGAATGACTGTAATGTATTTAAAAATGTCTTTCTTTCAATTAAAAAAAAGAAAGCCCGTGTTTCAATCATACTCAAGTCTGCTGAGACATAGCATCAAGTATTTCTAATTTGACACCAGCCTCACTATGTTGGGTACAGATGTCCAAAATCCAAGCAGAGTTAAATTTAAGCTTTCCCTTCTTCCTCTCGTTTGACACTTGAGCAATTTTAAAATAAACATGAGACAACCTTATTATATCCACTTTTTTGACAGTAGAGTAACTCATGACATGATCTTGATCATGTAGTGCATGTGATAATATGAGGTCATTCACGTTGGGGGTAGTTAGGCCCTGTTTACACCAAGACGTTTCAGGTGAAAACATTGTTTTTGCAATATCGTTACATAAAGTAAAACACAGAAACACTGAAAACGATGTAGTTTTCATGCCAGGCCCCAAGATGGTGCATTTGGTTGTTTTTGTAATGAAACCGCACACATATGCACACCAAGAACAATATGCAATAAACATTAAGAAGTGAGTACACAGACATTTGTCTGGACAGATGTCAAAGTTGGATTGTTATTATGATGACTCTAAATTATATAACTCCATAGTCCCAGAAAGGAAATGGACTGGAAATCATGCCGCTCTGGAGGCCGCCATTGTTCTGTAGCTATTTGCAATGGCCATGGTGCACATGTGCAGCAGAAGCATGTACGGAAAATTGTGTTCTGAAACAAAGCATTTTCAGAGGGTTTCACCTTGAGAGCGTTTCCAAAGTTGGTGACTTTGAGTGCTGTCGTATAAACGGACGCATGAAACACAATAAAAGTTCTCCATGTTTACTTGAAAACGTGTAAACTGGGTCTTTGTTTTCTTACTTGCTTTAGTTAAAACTGAATTACAGGCAACAATGTCCGGACTGAACTTCTATTTTTTCAATTTTTTCTTGTTTTGAAATGCTTTCAACAAAAACTCTACATTCCAGACCTTGAGTCACAATCATTACAAAGTTTACCACTTAAATCAAAAGCCAGATTACAGCTCTGTTATCAGCAAGTAATTCTTCTGAAAACATAATTCTGAGTCATACCTTATGCATAATGATAATAAAGGGGGAAAAAGGCTGCTTTGAGTCTGACAAGCTATAATGCAAGACATTTAAAATCCTGACACTAACAAGTTTTTTTAAACTAATGGCTACCATTGAGTGAGTCACTTATCACTGCATGTCTTTGATAACTGCCAACCTCGGGCGTAATTAAAGGTTTGAGGGGTGGTCCTGCGCAATCTGCTGTAGATGTTTCGGCTGGTCTTGTCATCCTAGAAGCCTCTAATGATCTGTCTGGGATTGTGATTGATGAAGCACTTAGCATCAAATCAAAGCACAGTGAACGCTCGCTGCTTGCTAAGCTGTTTGCGAACCAACAGCCGCTGTATTTACGCGATACAAGTCTATTACCGAGATGTCCTTGATGCGAATTAATGCCCTCCCATGTCAACGTCTCAAGCAGAAGCCCGGGCCCATTAGCAGTTGATTGGCGTGGCTCAGCAGATATACAATAAGCCACAAACAGCATGGGTCAGTGAAATTAGTAGCAAGCGCCAATATCTTTTTTTGCGTGTATTTTTCCCCACTCGTGTGAACACTCCAGCATGCAGCACCTCCAGAAGAAATTAATGACAAACAGAATGGCTTCCTGTGTTAATGTGATCTAGTTTTTATTGTCATAGCATCTCAAAAATAACCCCATCGCCAACCCAATGAGTATCTTTGTGCGCATTTCTCTATTACACTCTCAGCTATTCCACACAGCTGTGCACACAGGTGTGACCATCTGGACGGCGCCTCAGAGCACTCCTCGCTACTCCTAAAACATCAATGTGGCTCTTTTGCAGGATTTGAAAGAAAAAAAATTCTTCCAGCAGACATCACCCAGCAGCGGGAGGGGTGTTTTTAGTTCCGTACTGGCTTGAATGCAAGAAGCCTGCAGGGAATGATGCACAATATATACCTCCAACAATGCCGCACAGAAAAACAGCCTACTGAAACCGTTTTTTAATTTTCTTTACATCTTGCTTGATCACAAAAAGAACAATGAACACAAATCTAATGAGATCAGGCACCCGACATGTTTCCCGAAATACACACCGGATTATCACAAACACAAAAGGCTGTGAAACATAAGAAGTGTGCTGAATGACAGGTTTCTTGCACATATTTTATAGGCTCCTCGTGTTGTTGGGATTTTTTTTCTCCCCCCCTCCTCGTTGTGATTACTTATTCATTTGTTTGTTGATTTATTTTTCATTGCCTCGGGTGGAGAGGGCATGTGTTTGATGTGCTCCCATGGCAGTCTTTACTAAAAGGGGAAGGAAGGCAGCTGCCGCATTCAGGTCAAAGGGAGGAGAAAAAGACATGTCTGCTTATTTGCGGCTGCATTATAAAAGCGTCTGATTAATCCTTTGAGGTGATGAAAAGAAATAGCATGAGTAAAAAAAAAAAAACTAAGGTGAGATTGGGGCTATGAACACAGAACTCATTGTAAAAACTGTCAGCGCGGGCGTGTGTAAGAGGTGGCAAAAAAGAAAAAGAAAAAAAGAAAAGCTGAGCACAACTTCCACATGCTGATGCTCCTTCCAAGTGATAGTTGACCTCTTGCTGTTTTGCAGAAGACAGAATGTCAATAGAGTCTCACTGGTGCAGTTTTCACCACTGAAAACTGAAAACACAACCACACTCAAAACTAACACCTCTTTAAAACAGTTTTCTGACTCCAATATTCACATTCATGGTAGAAAATACTCAAGTGAAAGCTTGTGTAGACACTCATAATTAGGCGGATTGTGGGAGCTTATACAACAGCAGCTCTCAACCTCTCAAGAACAAGCAGTGAAGTTCAGTCGGTTTCTCAAGGGGACATTTACACAATTGCACCATGATTAGGTCACAAAATGACAGGGATGAATGAGACTGGACTTTTAAATGCCAAGAATCTTCAGATATTATATCTATTGCTTATCAAGATGTTTACATGTATTTAGATTTATTTAACTATGCTGTTGTGAACTTTTAATGTGAAGCTGTCTGGCAATTGCAGAATAATATATTGATGTTATATATTAGTCTGCAATTGCCAGACAGCAATTGCAGACTAATATATAACATCGATAGCGATATGTTTTCTGACATCTGCACGTGGTGTCACAGGCAGCAGACTTATATCAATATTATATTGAATAGTTTAAACATTAGGTATCGTCAGCTTTAACCAGCCATTACCAATCTGACTTCTATGGCACCCAGTCAGCTTTAGACCTTGTTTCCACTACAACATTGCATTTTCGTGTCAGAAAAGTTTTGCATTTACACATCAATGTTTTGAAAATTCATAAACATTTCCATGGCTGCAAGCAGTGTTGTCGTGTAAACTAACACCTGAAATGCCAAAAAAGTTTCCCGTTTTGGCCTTAAAATTACTGACACCAGTCCTTGATTAAGATTTAATTAGGTTTAAACATTATATATCATTAAATGTAAAGGGTAAGAATATCTGTTCTGCATTCAAATATTGACTTTCAGATCATTATCATGAATTATGCCATCATAGACACAAACATAAGATTTTAAGTGGTCATGTCAATCTAAACACAATCTTCATAATGTACCTGCCTGATGTACTAAAGATTCACACATAGAGAAATGGGTAACTGGCAAATGCGAGCTTGAATGCATAAACTGTGGAATTTAATCTTATAAGAGGACACACTGGATTCTGGTGTTACTCTTAAATTGCATACACACTGAAAGTGCAATCCATATGTATGAATGTGCAATTTAGTACAATTCATGCAGGATATTGGTGAATCACACCCGCATGAGCTCATTCTTTGGGGAATTGTCAAAATAGCAGGCTGCTGTTTGTCCGGCTCCTGCGTTGTACTGCTATGTACTGACTTGTATTACTAATATTTTGTCCATCCCATTTAAATGAATTAAAGTAGGCTAAACAACAGAAGTAATGCTTTGTTTGAAAATGTTTAAGATATTGTAGTTTTTCCTTGGCAAACGTAATAAACCAGCAATTACATACCGATATAAAAAAATGTTTTGCTAGAATTAGTCTGCATACTCCTTCACTCACTGGTAACTCTTATCTTTCAATAGCACATTTCTCACAAAGTTCAGTTCATCAAGTGTGCTCTGGAAACTATTCAACGTTTATTCTCAACAATGTAGGTTCTTTACATGGAACTGGAAGCAAAGAGATAAAAAGTTAAATACAATAATTGTGTTAAAGGCACTGTACATGAAGTTAAATTGTTAATCTAAAAATTAAGTAATTCTTTCAGAATAAAAGTAAATCGTCCAATAAGGAAAGCATAAGTGCTATTCTTATGCAACTGCAGCAAATAGTACAAATAATGAATAAATTGTTAAATGGGTTTCTTAAAATGGAAACATTGGGAATTTTCTTGAAATTCCTCACATTCATACCTCTGAATGAGATTTTGGAATACAAGTGACATCAATGTGAGGACTTGCTTATTATTTTTAATAGTTATCGAATACACATTGAAGTACATTGAATTGGTCTGTATTGGTAAGTTTTCAGTGGACGGACAGAAATCAATGAGAAATCACTGAGCACTGACTGATGTCTCTGCATATCCATATAAACTGTAGAGAACAAATTAGCATTTAGACTTATCTCACACTTGCGTTAAGCCATATTCATTTGATTTTGACAAGTTGTACACTCACATGGTTTACAAACACGCCAAACTTGAGATGATGACATGTTCCAGTTGGATGTTGTCAGTCTTGCAAAGTATATATTTTATTTCCAAACCAGATACCGATTGTTCCTTCCGACCAGGTGGAAATGACTTCTTCTTTTAAATATTGACACACACACACACACAAAACAAAAACAGTGCTATTTTGTCTTTCAGGCAGTCAAAAGGCATGATGGGAAGTATCTGCATGTAATGCTAAAATCCATGAATTAAAAGGGAAAAATCGACCCCTGTCATATCGAATAAAACAATACTAAGAACCAAAAGGCAGTGTTGCTGGTGCTGGTGTGGACAATAAGATTTCCACTGTTTACACAGCAGTATTTTCAAGGAAAACGATAAGCCTTTTTGAAACGCCTCCACTCTCACTGAACAGAGCAGCTTTCTTAAATGTAGAGTACTAACAAGCTATGGTTGTAGTCTGCACGTCTGAGTGGAATCACGCCAGTAGCAATGGCATGTGCCTTTTTTTGTTGCCCAACACTTTTTAATTCAACAGCGCTTCTACAACAAAGCCTGCATTCATTATCATTCCTACCCCAAGATCTGCATGCATGTTGGTGACTCACAAAAAAACCCAAAACACATTAACTTGTGCCCTGGCATGGAAATTATATATATTTCACTTTGTCTGCCGTGGGTGTTATCAAATCGCTGTCTGCACAAGTAACTGTTCCAAAAGAAAAATGAACTTCAAAAGATGCCACGAACTAAAACGGCAAACAAATATTATAAATAGGTTTACAGTTGTAAACTAACAAAAAGTAATCACTGCTTTTTAGTGAGACTTCTCAATTATCGCTCCATTTCTCCATATGCCAAGTGCTGATACAGCGTGTAGACTGTCTGTTCCTGAGGCTCCCGTCACTTTTCTCCCTCAGCCTCTTTTATCCCGCAATCCTCCCCAGCAGCTCTTGTCTATTCAAATCAAGGGCTGCCGGAACACTGCCGGAAGGCATTTCACTTTGGAATATGAAATAGACTCTCCTTTGGGTTTACAGTCGAAGCCCGAGTCTCCCCCCGTTCTCATTCCTTTACAGACAAACAACAACAACAACGGTCGGGAGTGCACAGCCATGGCAGTGAGCATCACATTTCACTCGCCGGCTTACAGCAGCCGGGGCCCACAGGAGCCAAGTGTCACACAAATGCTATTTCCAGCAGCGGCAGAAAGGGGCAAGAGGGACCCGACCAAAGCGAAGGAGGTCTCTCCGAGTCCCCTTGAAGTCTGTCAGTCTTCTCTGCCTCGCTTTTTCCTGTCGACTGGGACTCCAGTTGGATGCTTCGCGCCTTTTCCATTCATTTATCTTCCTTTTCTCTGACTTTCTTTTCTTTCTTTTTTTTAAATGGTTGCTTGGCAGCGACACTTTCAGGGGAAGGTGACATTTTGACTCCACTAATTTTTCAATGTCGTCCCTCGTCGCCGTCTGTATTCCATTGTTTCAAACTCTCAGCGCGCCCACTGGAAGGGTGGACAAGGTTCCTATTTTTAGCGCATTAATTTACGTTGCACAAATCAAGCGTGCTTCAAAAGTGGCTCGGGCACCTTTCCCATTGCTTATTCATTTCAAGGCGGCCCCTGTGTGTTGCTCCATTTTGCAGGCGAGCACAGAGATGTGAAGATAAAGCGCGTTCAAAGGGATCACACAGACTTGAGAGGGAACGATAACATCGGCTCGATCCCCCCTCAAGTCCTCTACAAAGTGAACAACTACCCCTTGGGGTGCTCGCTAATCCACATGCCTTGTGGCAGCTCATACAGGTAAATAAGCCAAACGAAGGGAGAGGATGAAAGCAAAGAGGTGATAAACAACCTTTCACAGTTTTGTTTCCTGAAAATATTTCCCAAAATTAAGATCTTACTCAGAACACTGGGATCAGACTTATCAAGAATATGACTTGTCTATATTTAGGGCATTAGAATGTGACAAAAGGCATGTTTACACATGCACAAAGACGTTTTACATCAATGTATTTCAGACAGTTACTGAGTTCAATATTTAGTCAAGCTGCAAAAAGAGAAAAGTATCATGCAGGAATTTTAAAATGATATGCAAATTCAGGGTCATAAAAGACAATCATTATTCAAATATAGTAGGTTGAAATTGACATATAATGAAACCCTGCAGGAGGTAAGATAGTTACTATCATCTTATCAGGAGCTACAGCGGAGAACAGACGCCCATCAGTCCTCTGCAGGAGGCACACGTTCACAGCATTTACCACCAAAAAATTGGAATTCTGCTGTCAGGTGTGGTGACTGCTATGAAATTGTCTCTGCCAACTACGCAAATATAAAGCCGTCTTCTTAACAGCAAAGTTGGTCCCGGTCTGTTTGGCATCATTTGGTATCAGAGCGAAAGGATTATGCTGAGCAGCAATTTTGGTGGGATTTCGGGGAAGTATTTAATTTTAAGTAGTTTTAAACGGGTTCCTGCTGATGCTTTTTACAGCTGCTAATGTGCCAAAGCTGCAATTCCAGCTCTGATGTGCAGGTTTTAGTACCACTGTGCCAAAAAAAAAAAGCTGAATACATTATATCTTTGCTGGTTGTGCATCCTGGACAGAGAGGGAATATATTCAATTTAGGGACATGGTTTGATTTTTACATTTGTCACATCTTTTTAAATGCTATATAACAATTTGGCACAAATTCAACACAAATGTAATCCTAATATCAAAGAATAACTGGGATAGCGGGCTGATGTCACCATGTAAATGCTTTCGTGTTAACTGATAAAAATGTACGACAATCCATCTTTCAATATAAATATTAAAGGAAAAGACTTCTAACTTGAAATATAGAGAAATTTCTGGCAAAACATCAGTGTCATTTTGTCTTTCAGGTTGCCAAAAAGCAAAATATCTGCAAATGGACCCTTGTCAGGTCCAATAAAACAATACTAAGAACCAATAGGCAGTGGTGCTGGTGTGGGCAATAGCCCCGTTTACGCTGCAGTACTTTCAAAGAAAATTGTAAACCCTGTTAAAACTCCTCCACCTCCCTCTGAAAGAGCAGCTTTCTTAAATACAGTATGTACTACTAACAAGTCATGGTTGTAGTCAATCGTTTTTATGCTTATCTGAGTAAATACACGGCAAAAACATTAGCCTGTGCTGATTTTGTTGCTCTTCAGTGTTTCCACAACAATGTCTACATTTACAACATTTCTACCCCATCATAGCATCCATTGCAAAAGGACATTGTTCACTAATGGCCTGGCATGGAAATTATAGATATCTCCTCTTTTCTTTTTGTTTCTTGTTTTAAATCAAATAATGCAGTCAGATGACAATAAAACACAAACATAAATTGTAAAAAATGTTATTTAATGGCAACTGGACTTAGAAAGGTAGCTTTTCTGCCCTCTAGTGGAGCAATGACATTAAGTTAAATTGCTTAGAAGGTGCTGTTGTTTAACTAAACATGAAAGTGAAATAACATGTCAGTAAGTGGTTCCCAATCTGTGATCCTGGTTCTCATTTGAGGGGTTCCACCAATCATAACAGTGGTCACAAAGATTTACCTGCAATAAATTAAAAATAAAGAAATAAAACGATAGATTTGCTCCTGATCCTGCCTTTGTATGTAAAAGTGGGTGTGAGTGTGAGAAATTGCAGAGGGGGGGGTCAACTGCAAATATTTTGCACCAAATTGAGGGGGGGCTCCACAAAAAAAACCACACAGTTGTTTTAAAAACCTGTTGGTCTTATAACATCAGTAAGTCCGTTCTAGTATCTTAAGCGATACTGAGCTTGTTGCTATTGTGCTGCTCTCTGAGCCGATGGTGAGCTGAAGCATTGTCAGGAGCAGCGCTGTCAAAATTTCACTAACTTCCTGTTTACTGAAGAAGCGGAGCTTAAAGGGTACCTGTCATATCTCACCATTTTGCAGCAGTTGTTATCAAAACACTAAACAGTAAAGTGTTAACTGATGAAAATGGCTCCACAATCCACCTTTGAAGATATATATTGAGTGTGATGCTAGAGTTCACACCCAAAAGGTGATGTTTCCATTGCTGAACGTCATCCATGTGATGCTTCCTCACAGAAACGAACATGTTGTCAACAAAAACTGATGAAAAAACCCTTCTTGTTCTCTGTATACTATTTGAAAAGGTTATTTCATTTTAAACGTCGTCCATAGGTTTCCAACGTACAACAGCACCAACATGGCAACGGCATTGTGTTCAGTGTTTCTGCTCTTTTCGTGTAAATGGATATCGTTTTCAAAATGTCGCAGTAAAAACGCTGCGTTTTCACTTGAAACGCAATGAAACAGGGCCTTAAAGACATAGCTAAAGAGTGAATGGACTACACATGTGAGCTGCAGCTGCACAATAAAAGCTACACATTTTTGAGATTTGTTATATTCCTATGGGCAACACATCCATATATTACAGAAAACATGATTACACATGTTTGTCGTCAGTCATAACTGGTAATTCCAGACAAAGTTACAAACACAATTCAATAAACATTTACTTTCTGTGGAATTTAACCTTTGTTGCTCGATAAAATTTTCTATTTTTCCAAATTGTGCCCAAGTAGAAAAATTACCAGCTTCTCAGTCAATGTGATGTCTGCTGTGCATCAAAGTGGGCTATTTGTATTCCCTGTCCTCTGTAACAGTACATTGTGAATGTTTAGATAAATAGTACCAGCTAATTTGCAAGGTTCTTACATCTTACACAGCAATTTGACTTTGCTCCATTGCCCCGACTGGAATATAGAGTAGTGATTGAGTCCAGTAAGTGAAAGTCTTCCCATTTATTCCTCTAACTGCCCTGTTTGTTCATTACCATTCCAAATTATGCTCCTGGTACTGGTTCTCACTTGGACTTTATGACAATGGCTTGAAATCATTTGCCCCAAATCCACCCAAGAGGCTGTTTTTATTTCAGTCAGAATGCATTATTCAGTTTGACCTCCCCTGACAGAAAGCGAGGGGTCGGCATTATCATGCATATAAACATGTTGTTCATTTATGCTCCTCTGCACACAGCTCATTGATTCAGAAATTGGGAGCGTTTTGCACACGCACACATGCACACGCAATTTTAATGAGTTTCCCCACCTCAGCCAATGAGAAGCGTGTGTACGTGCGTGAGTGGTCAGCTTGAACACAGCCTTGTTAAAAAGTCAATTAAACAGAAACAAAAAGGAAGCGGGGGGGAAGAATCCTTGCTCCTCGCAGCTGTTTGCGCTTGCAAGGCTGTGAGCAGCGAGGATGATTTATAGGCAGAGTCTGACTCTCTGTAAGCAAAGAAGTCCAAGATTCTGACTTCTCAGGTCTAATTTCACATGAAAAATTAACAAAAAATATCCACTCCTCCAGTCCTCGAGAGGAGAAAAAGTTTGTGTGTGACAGAAAATTGCTAAAACTGTGGCAGGATACAACACTGTGGCTGAGGAGAGAATCTAAAACAAACACACTCACTTCAGATGGAGCTGCACTTTTAAATTTAATCAAGAGGAGGCATCCACAGACACTTCCAGGAATGGGAGGTGGGCCTATAGCAGAAAGGGCAACCTCGACAGAGCAGCTATAAATCTGTCATGTGTCTTCCTCAGTCAGTGGATTCAGGTGATCAGTGAGGCGGGTTGTTGCCCCTCTGGTGTAATCTTCCAAACATCTATCACCAACAACGGAGCAATAATTCTCAATTATTTACCAATAACCTGAATAGGATAGGGCTTTTTTTATGCCTAAAAAACAACAAAAAAACAAAAATCAATATTTGAACTGGGGAGGAAAATCCACATCCTGTATGTGCAAAAAAAAAAACAGTCTGCCTGTGTTTCCTTCTGTTACCTTTTCTTTCATCCTCTCACAGTTCAGCTATCTGTCAACAGTGCAGAGAAAAGGAGAGCAGCTTGTCGCTGGATTTGTGGACGTGTACGGAGAGACTGCTTCTCTTTGCGGGCACAGTGAGCAGAGGAAAGGCACTTTTGTTTATCACAGCAATGCTCAGTGCCCCGTCGTTAATCAGAGCCTTCAAGTTATTCTGCATTGATGCTTTGATGAGATGAGATGGTGAGGAATCTGATCCACGGTTAACCCAGTTTTACTGTAACAGGACCTGTTGAACTACCTACCTACTTGGACATCTGATGATGGAAGACCACAAATGTGAAGGATTTTCATGGAGAAATATATTCACTTGAGCGTGATCATCAGAGCTGAAAACACGCAGACATTTTCAACAAGGATTTAATGAGATGCAATCCCTGTAGCACAAACCTATTAATCTTAAATCTATTTCAGTCTATGTTTTTGTTTTTGTTTTTGTTCTTACTAACGTTTTTACTTGCTTTTAACTGCAATTTTAGCAAGGGATGTAAAGTGACCTTGGGTGTGTGAAAGGCGCTGACAAATAAAATGTATTATTATTATTATTATTATTAATATTATCACCATTTTTGCTGCTATCTAGCCAGAATAGTTTGACATACCAATGAAACTGAATTCAAAGTTTGATGATTGCTGAAGTTACTGATAATTATTGTGGCTACTATAGAATACTACTTCTGGTTCTACTTTCAATGTAATGTATCAAGACTTCACCAATAAATCCACACGTTTCAGCCACAAGTTGCTTCGAAGAGCACTAAAAAAATGTCCTTTACTGGAGATAAAATAAATTAAACATCTTGGTAGCTCTCTCAAGTCTATTCAGGCTTTGTTTGAGTATGTAACAGAAGGATGTTTGGGATCAAATAAGGTTTGTGCATGTGTGGTCTGAGTGAGGTTAAACACACTATAGCTTTAGGGACCGACCTGTGTTTATATTAAACAGTTATATAAATGTACATATGTAAACATATATTTTTCAAATTGTAAAGACTTGTGACTGGATATGATTTATGTCACTGAAATAAAAATTTGAATCATCCTTAGAGTTAAACGTTAACATTTGTGACTTGAATCAGGTCCTCTGCCATTTGGTTTTGTTACCAATCCAATGTATTTTCATATGTGCATATCTGTCTTTAATAAATGTGATTTGGTTTAATTAAGTGAGTAAGTAAGTACGTAACTGACTAACTAAATTAATTAATAAATTAATAAATGGATGTTCCCTTCAAGGATCTGTTTGACTGACCTTTTTCAATTAAAATAGGGTCATGAAGTGGATTTATACCAAAATATTAATATTAGAACGGCTTTTTGGCAATGAGGAAGTTGCAATATTCAATCTATTGAATAATATGAGATAATTAATGCCCTATAATTACAAACTCAGATTCTGGCCCATAATTTGAATTAATTGAAAAGATTAGGAATTAACCCTAACTTTGCTGGAAGATGACTTGAAAAGAAAGTTAATGAAAATAGGTGGAGAATCAGTTCAGACCATTTCAAGTGAAATACAGATGTCTTGTGGAGCTACTACTTTAGGGGGAAGTTGATGGCGCGGCTTTTTCTTCAAGCTGTTTACACTCTGCTGGGATCACTGAAGATGTTTGAATTCATCCCATGAAGTGGGTTTGGATAAATGGTTGGCTGGCATGACAAACTCTGTTTCTGTTTTTCAAGCAGGTTATTACCAGCAAGTGTATTTCTTTTTTCAAGGGTGTTACACTATTTATAAGTCATGCAAATTCATCCACGGCGTCTCGACGCTTAAGAGCATCCCAGAGGGTCGGGGTTATACAACGCAGCGCGCAGTCTGAGTTTCACTGAAATATGAGTCCATGAGGCAATAAAGACTCTTTATCCTCCTTCAAATGAAATCGGGAAAAAACAAAGGAATGGGTAGGAATTTATAAACTATGTGTTATTGCACTAAATGTGCTTTTATTACTTCACTTTATATCTTGTTTTCATCATTAGACAGCTCAAGTGAAATGTATAGTGCCTTTTAAGTTTTAGTATAGTTTAGAGAATCAACTTTTTCTTATATTAATTTATTTCAGTAATGTCAAAACCTTGTGTAGAAACCTTCCTCAATAGAAGTGAATGCACAGGAGGCAGTCAACCAGATGTCTATTTGGGCATGTTCATGTTTGTATGTCCAGTGCATATGGTTGTACATTATTTCTCCTATAATTAATCAAAATTAACATATTGAAGTCACTTTGTTTTATCACTTTCTATTCCCATAGAAATTACGCAGCACAGTAAAACAGCGTAGTCATGAAAACAATATTTCACCAATTCTTTCTTCAGTTCTTAGATGTTGATATCATAAACTTTTGGAATAGATAGCATCGATATTAGTAGCCTGAATTCAGAGACAGCAGACTCATCTGTATATCAGACAGTTGAGACAGACATGAAATACAATGAAATACAAAGAAGGACTAAAAAAACAACCCTTTTGTAGGTAGCATAACTCTACCAAAGAAAACACTTTGCCTGCCGGATGATGTCTCCTCAGTTGAGGTTTTTCAATATCTTTGTGCAACTGTTGACCGCAACTATCAAAATCCATTTTGGAAAAAATTATGCAAGTCTCCCTCCTGACAGATGCCATCGGAAGTGAATGGACTTTCTTTCAGGGCTTTAAAAATTACAGTAACATCTGCCAAAACAGATATTGTAAGAAAGGTGTGAAATCGAG
This sequence comes from Blennius ocellaris, assembly GCF_963422515.1. Classification (NCBI taxonomy): domain Eukaryota; kingdom Metazoa; phylum Chordata; class Actinopteri; order Blenniiformes; family Blenniidae; genus Blennius; species Blennius ocellaris. Next base: position 6,861,911 of record NC_137662.1, read on the forward strand.
ATTGTATGGGTGGATGAGGCACTGCAGAGCAGCCACCTCATCTGACTGTCAAATGTCAACTGCTCCATTACCCACTTGGCATCAATAGTCTGAATTTATTTAAAAAGAACCACGACACACATGCAACAGATCCACAACAGTCAGAACTGTTACAGGTCTGCCTCCTTGGATCAACTCATTTCCTGTTTTCAGGAGTTTCTGATGTTGACATTCGGCTGCTTCCCAGCTTATCTGCAATTTGGGTTTGTTCTCATTAAAATCTGTGGACCCAATGCAAGGTATTATTAGTTTGTTTGTTTTGGGTTTTTTTTTTACAGATTCCTGATAAACACACTTCAGTTGAATACAGATTTGTGCAGTTCTCCTTGATGACAGCTTTTAAATTTAACCTAATATCCCCTCAGTTTACAAAAATATAGCATACTTTTGCAGGGGAAGGAAACAACTAAATACTTCAGACAAGGACATTTACTTAAAATCAATGGTGTTGAATCTACAGACACAAGAGATGCAACCTTCCATTATGTTAAAAAAATACACTGAAAGCATAAACTGCAATATTTTAACAAAGGTCAGATTTGGCTTAATGAAACGGAGCATTATAAAGCAGCAATATGTGTAGCAGTGGAAACGTGAAAGCAATTTTATTTGTTGAATAGCACTAAGCATGAAAACCAAATTATAAAACTGACTTTGTAAATTCAATTGACTTTCTATCTTTAATATTGGTTAAACACTACAAAGTTCTGGACGATGGCAACGTGAGCGGCATAAAATCATTGAAATCTGTTTTTTGACAAATTTTTTTGAAGCTGAAGTTGAAGCACTTTTGTGTTTTTGCCCTTACCTTTCAAGAAGAAGTCAAGTCTTCCAGCCGGCGCTCATGATATATGGAGTCCCTCAAGGCTGCCAGTTAGGTCTCCTTTTTTTCTTGTACATATAAATGTGCAGCTGCGGACGATTCTGGGATTCTGGGATCTAGGAGAGATGATATGATTTGAGTTGATTTGTTTACAGGACAAGATTAATAAGAATAAACAAGTTGCAAATGATCTGTAACAGAAGTTTGAATATCAAAAATTACCCATAATATATACTATGTCCATACAATTTAAACTTGTGTTTTCAGTGGCTCCGAGTGCTGTTATCAAGAAAACTGACACCTAAAATGCAAACAAAGTTTTACAATTTTACTTGAAATTGTTGCAGTATAAACAGGCCCTACAATTTCTATAAGTTGTCTCTTCATTTAACACGCTAATCTACTCTCGGCAGAGCAGCAGCAGGTAAAGAAATACATGCTGATATCAAATTAGCTTGGGATTTGGACTGTGTTTGGTATAAGATAGGAATTACGACTCAAGCATCAAAGAGAGAGTTGGATCAAATATACGACATAAATCCTTAAAATGAACAAACAAGTCCCTTTAATATATGTTAGTGTGTTGGAAGTTTGACGCAGCTGTGATATCATGCCACTGATTCATCATGAAGGTCTCTCCAAATTTATTCTACAACCCCAAACATACAGCTCGTGTTTGTTAAGATTTACCAGAAGAACAAGAGATCCTGAAAATAATGACATGGCCCCCCACGGAGTCTTCACCTTCACATGATCAAGTCTGGGGTTGCATGAAGAGACGGAATCATCTCCATCAGACTCATCTAAAGAAGATATGTGCTTTGGGGTTTTTTTTTAAACAAACTATATGCAAGTTTTTTGAAAATTCAAATGAGAACAATTAATGCAGATTTGAAAGGTACAAATATTGATTTCTCTCCTGCTAAATAAGCACTTTTTATCCGTTTCATTTGTGCAGAACAATACGGCAATATATGATACAGACATGACCATTAAACTCAAGTATTTCTTCTGCGCCTCTTCATTGTGCTGAAAAGCTTCACAGCCCCTTCACACCTCACACCTGTCCCTATAATCGTGATATTTCACACAGTCCGGACGTCTATTAGGTGAAAAGTGGATCTTGAAGTTTCGCCTCTCGTCAACCACAATCTAACACCTCCTCTTTGTAGCGGCGATGAGCTGATAAATACATCACATCTGTCTGCCTCTAATTCATGTGAGCGTGTGCGCACGTCTGTGTGCCCGAAGCACCTTGAGTGGAGGTGTATGTATGTATGACAGCCTCCGCAACACCTGGCCTGCCCAGCAGGAAGCGGTGTATCTAATAATGAGAGGAAGTGTCAGGGACATGCATGGCGTGTTCACCAAGAGACGGCCACAGCCTCCTCGCCTGAGCCTTTTCCTAACCGCGCTCCTTTTCCTGTAGGAATCCACACCGGGGGTAGAGATAATCACACTTTCTGTCAAACTGAATAGGTGACGGCAGCCTGGGAGGAAACGGGGAGGGGAGGGGAGGGGGGGGGGGGGTGTTTACAGCGATGCAAATGTGCTTGTTTGTTTCTTTTTTTTTGCAAGCATCAGCCGTCAGCTTGGGTTGCACTGGGAGAAAGAAGTTAGGCCTCGCCGGGAGATGCCCATGAATCAAACCCCAGCCATTTGATTGACAGTTCATTACCCTCCCCTTAACACAGACAACAACCTTGGAAAATCGAAGCAAAGCCGATAAAATGGAGCTGAATTTGAGCCGGCGGCAACGAGAAGGGACGAGCGGAGGCGGCGATTGTGCACTGGCTTTCACTTCTTGAGTAATCGTACAAACTTTTATGTTCTGTAACTTCAAATTTGCTTAAGATAAGAGATCAGATTAATGAGCCTCCCTTGACAGAGTCTATATTTTTGCTAATAAAAGGGATTCTTGCCAACTTCAGTTTTATGAGTCATTTAGTTATTCAAGGACAAATCTTTTAGAGATTTTTTTTTCTTTTTCTCATAATTTATCACTCACTTTCTTATCTAATTGCTTTGACTGTTCCTCTGGCTTTAAGATAATATATGTTAGGTAGCAGATTGAGCCACAGCAAGGTCGAGGTCGAGCCACCTTGCTCCGAGAAGGGCCAACCTGACCGCAGTTTTGGATAACCTTCATCAGATACGGGACTCTGAGAGCACGCAGGCAGACAGTTTGAGGCTAATGTTCTTATTTTGGGAGCTAAAGGTTGTTTGAGGAAAACTTGAGTGAAAGTAGACTCGTTTTGTTTTTCTTTTCTTTTTTTTAAACAAGTAATGACGATGTCACTTGAAAAGAATGTGACATGCCACCAAAGACGTATACAAAAATATCAATGCAAATATGTCCCTCAACCTTCATCCCCTCCTGTGCAGCTGTAGCAGAGCAGTGTGAGAACTCACTGTTCCCTGGAGAAGGCCCATGCCGCCCGCCTTATCTCCGGGTTTCCCACCACCGGCGGATGGAAAGGTCTTTCATATGAGTCTTATCGCTACACGAGAGTGGGAGAGGAGGAGGTAGGAGGTGAGAGCCCCTGCCATGCAAGGCCACAGCCCTGCCTTCACATGCCAGTGTCTTATCATTGGTCTCACCAGGGAGCAGTCTTCCTCTCAGAGAGAGAGAGAGCGAAAGCAGGCTCTCACCCTCACCTCAATTGAGGTGAGACGTTCACCAAGAGGAAGGAAAAAAAAAAAGAGCCCAAACAACAGAAAAGTCAAAGACAAGAAACAGCCCAACGACCCTCACGTCCCCTTCCTGCAACCCCGCGGCACCAAGTGGAGCTGGGTATAGAAATACTCAACTATATTTCTATTTTTCATCTAATTTGACTATTTGTGTCTAAGTTTTGCTGCTACCCCAAGTGAAAGCATTTAAATGCTCTTAATTTAGCAACACTGGATGAAAAACTGTAAGTGCGTGAATGTCCGTGTGTAAGAGAGCGTTTAGAAAGAAGAGATTAGGAGCCGGATATATTGTTGTTTTGTGATACACCATTACACAATGTCACATTTTCTGTCCCAATGCAAGCAAAGACAAAATGTAACTTTGACTTTTGTTCGAGTTTTCATCACAAATGCATATCAGGCATCAATGAGAATAATCATGTGGTTTTAGACTGAGCACACCACAAGGATTAAAGGTGAGTATAGAAGCAGGGAAACTGTGAGTGCATTTGTATCATAGGCCCCATTAATATGACAGTGTGTCAAGTAGAAATGCATAGATGTTGCATTTTTATCTCAGAAAAGAATGACTTGGCAATGTTCTGAAAACAATGTCTGTTGGATTGCTATACCCAGTAACTCTCAACTATAAAACCGCCAAATTCCAGGAAAATATGTACCGGGAGTCATGACACTTTGGAGGCCGCCATTGTTGTTATTGCAGTAGCTACTCCGCGAATAGAGCCTGAGCGTTTTCAAAAAGTGGCATTTTCAGTGGCTCCAAGTACCTTTGTTGTGTTAACAGCGACACAACACCACAACAAAAGTTATGCATTTTCACTTGAAATCACTGCCGTGTTAACACACTATGAATTTGGAGGCTTGAGTGAAGTGTCAAAAAGTTGGTTTTTTTGTATTTTTATCCTCGATTTACATCGCATTAGACAAGCCCAGATGCGGACGTGCATGTTTCTAACTAGCAGGTATGATTATTTCAGCTCCTTATTGTTCTACCAAGGAAGAAAATACGTCAGTTGTAACCTTTTAATAAGTAACAGCTGAAGCCTCTCTCTTGTTTCTTGAAGTCGTCCAACCTCGGCTTCAAAAGGACTGACCTCAAAGGAGCAGTGCTCACAGGCTCAGCCAAGACAGCCCAGAAATTACTGAGAATGAGAAGTCTTTCTCAGAGAGAATGGAGCAAAATGCACCAGACGGGAAAGAAACACTTGTACCTTTAAAAGTGTTTTGAAGCTGTGACACAATCAATGGCAGAGTTCTAATGTACTGACCATGTGGAGTGACCAAACCTTTATGATGAAGGGGTTTTTTGGGGGGGAAAGGAAATAATAAATGGATGGAATTCTTGGTAAAATATTCAGTAAAATTGACATATTTTTTTTAAGGTAATCTTTTACCTGTTAACTGTTATTTTACTAGTTCGACCCACTCAAGATCAATTTGGGAGTCGTTTGGCACCTGAACTGAGATGACTGACACCTCCGATGTAGAACATCGATCATATTTTGACATAAGAATGCATAAACATAAATACATGTTGTATCGTTTTAACCAAAGCTGTCAACATGTCCTACAGATGGAAATTTACAACTGTGAGACGGCCTGATAAAGAACATGTGAAGGACAGCTCTGTGGTCACTGGAGAGAGAAGGGTAAAATTGACTTTCTGATATACTAACTGGGCAGCACATGTTTTCCTGAGGCCTCGAACCAGTTTAATCCAGCTCATTTTATTACATGTATATTGTCAGTATGTTTTCATACCAAAGATTTTTTTTTTTTTGAAACGTGAACCTCTGCAATCACTACAGCAGTTTGCAATTCTCTTTCTTTTTTAATCAAACAATTGCTCAATGCAAAACAATAATATGATGAACTGCAAGTCTCACAAATTGCACTTATCACGTTAGAGCCTAGAAGATAAACAGCTCCGAGAAATGAACACTCACTTTTGTTCCTTTCCGCATTATCTGTCAAGCATCTAATTGTTGCCAAGAACCTCTTCAAACTCCAAACACAATTTTTGGAGAGAATAAAAGAGAAATTGCCGTGTAAACGGGCATGCAAAAAAACAAATGTTTTCACTTGAATAAGGTTGTTGTGTAAACAGGATCTGAGGCTGCAGGCTGACTGCGAGGTTTATTCATACCTTCGTATGCTTTAAGATCATTTGACAACAAATCTTTTCATTTCAATTTGACCTCCTGGTTGCAATGTAGTCCTCGGCCCTGAGGAAACTTCATGCTAAAATCCCAATAATTTCTCGTTTGACAGGAAATGGTAGGAAGGTTAGTTCCACCACATTTGAAGCTGATATGATTGAAAATACCCTTGATGAAAATACAAAACAAAAAAAATGTAATTATGCATACCATAAACTGTTTCTAAATTAAGTCAATGTTGCAGCCACCACTTGCCAGTTATCTTACTTAGAGAAATACTTTTACAATTTAGAAGAGAGGGTGAATCTTTTTCACCCGGCTGTCAATTTCTTTTGTAGAGACCATCATTCAACACCTCAGAAGACTCAAGGTCACAGGAACCCACCTGATAACCTCTGTGTAATGTCAAAGTTCCTGAGAGGTACACCACAATGGCACTCAATATTTCATGGAATGGTATCTGATTTTTAATCGCCACATCCATGCACCACTTAGCCGATCACACCAAACGGCGCTCGTTTGGCGGCCGCACATTGAAGTGGAGGCGATGCATGGCGAGTGTCAGTCAGCTCACACAGTGGTGGGCCTTCACTCTCCTGTCAGTTCCCCACTAAGCTCCGTAGCGTCTGCTTCACCCACTTGCGAGGATTATTACATCTCTGTGATGTTTCAAATTGAGCCGTGCATTTGCTGAACGATGGTTTGTCTTTGTTTGTGTCGGCTGAAACACAAAAACTCAAACGTGTGGAACCAGAAGGGCATTACTCAAATCTGTGGAGAAGCCATCTTATCGCTGTAATGCCTTTTTCTTCATTTTCTATCTTTGTGCTACACGTGATAGTTGGAAGTCTTATACAACAACAACGTTTGCCTCCAGAGTGTCATGACTCCCAGTCCAAATTCTTTCAGGACTTGGTAGTTTTTTAGTTGACAGTCATCATAATAGCAATCCAACGTCATTGTCTGTCCATACGAATGTCTGTGTACTCACTTGATAACATTTTCACATATTGTTCTCCGCTTCATGTGTGTGTGATTTCATTACAAAAACAAACAGCAGCAGCTCATTGCCTGGCATGCTCACCGCATCGTTTTCAGTGTTTCTGCCATTGCCATATAAATGGACATCATTTTCAAAAAGTTGTGTTAAACGTAAAACTTTTCTGAAACAAAAACACAACGAGAGGCGTATTCACTTGAAATGTCGCCACGCAAACGGGGCCTAATAACTCATGCAGCATGAATGTTGTTGGTTCTGAGAGTGATTCGCGCTGTGTGGTTCATCTTTGACTGATGCAATTCTTACAAAACCTTAAATACACACGAAGCTCCAGACTGATTCGATCTGTGCCGTCTGCTGTTCCACCGGAGGAATGACAGGACTTTCAGCAATTACATGACACTTTCACCACTGTGTCAAACACCTTTTAGCCTCTAAATGGGTCGTACAAATTAAGTATTTACATCACAGTGTTAATGGATGGCTGTTTAGTAAACAACCACAATGCTGTCCATTAACAGTGTTGTCAGACTGAATGGCAACTTTGATGAGCAGGACATTTTAAGAGAATTTTATTAGAATGGAAGTGCTACAGAAAATTAGGTTCTTGTATTTAAACAATTGACATTCTAATCAGGTGTATTTTGAAAGGGGGGGGGGCTGTTGTGAAAAAAACAAATGCTAAACCAAATCCTTTACACTACTTCATTATAAGAATAAAGGTTTTTGGTTTTTTTTCAAAGAGTCAATGTTTTGTTGATAACATCAACTTGCATCAAAAGAGAGTTTGATAAAAGCTACTTTTTTTAATGACAAGGAAAAGTTGTGTGGAGAAAAAGATTAAAACGGTTGAAAAGGAACCCTCCAGCTTGCATGCCAACGGTTTTGATACTGGCATGAAAACAAAGTGAACCTGCATGGGGGCAGTTATAATAGCCACACAGTGTGACAGTGCCTGAAATACAAAAAGTAATGTTCATATTTGAACAAAGAAAATATGGGAGACTATTAAACAAGTTGGCATGTAGCAGCAAAGGACAGCCTACAAAAAAACATGATGTAGTTCACCCACACTGCATCAGGAGACTATTGCAATGATATATTGTAAATAAGCCCAGTTTGATTTAACTGGCAAAATTAAAATAAAACAGCTATTTAAGCATATTTTAATTATATTTAATGTCTTATACATTAATAACCCAAGCTATCGCCAGTCTGTGGTGAAATATTAGGCCTCTGTAGCTGTACCCTCATCATTATCTGGTTATGTCTGAATAAACATATATAATCAACCACAAATCCCATAATAATATCGTGGACCCTAACACCACATGTATTTTTGTTGTTGTATAACTATGCTTAATGGATGGCTATACTATCATCCATGAGTCAGTTCATTTAATCTTATATATGTGTTAAAATGATCTTGTACGCCATAATATGCTATGGATTTAAATATAATCTAGAGATGCATTTTGATGTAGTTCACGTTAATTGTTTTTTAATTAACATATTCCTACACATCACTTTTACAAATAACTTTGTTGTAAGTATGAACATTTCCAAATGTAATTGGGGGAATTGTTTGAAATTAGGGATAGCTTATCTTAGAGAAAGGTAAAGGAATTCATCAATGCTGCACTAAAGTATAATCCTAATTAAAAAAAACAAAAACATGAATGAATGAACATATATTTTAAGATCTCAAATTATAGAAATGCAACTGATCACAAAACACATTTCAAATTTAATAATGGTTGAATCTTGGTTTAAATTCATATTTTGATTTTTGGAATTTGTTCTTTGTTATATATGTTGATATTAATCCCATGGAAATGCGATCCCACTTTAATTTGATCCTGACACAGCTTCACAATGGAGCAGTGTTCAATATCATACTAAACTACTCTGTTATGCAAAGATTCCCTTTCAGAGCATCAGACTGAAATGTTGAACTTTAAAATGGCCTCAATTTGCTGTATTTACACACTTCTTCAACACATGATCCAAACAGTAAAGCCTTTCCTCAAAGCCAACCCACACAAACTATTATTGGAATATGTTAAAAGCAAACTGTAAAACACAAACCAGAACGATGACATTAATGGTAAGACACAGCTATTCCTTTGAAGAATACAAACACTACAAAATTGCATCACGGAGCACACGGAAAGCTTCAAGAGCACTGAAGGAGACTTGCCTACTTCTGATCGGTCTCTTTCATGACAGCTTGGCTTGAACTGCAACAACAGAAAAGCAAGATGAGCATCCTAGTATTGTTTTTCCAAATTAACAAAATCTCCTGTGTGTCGATGATGACAGCAAAAATGCTTTTTGTGAATTAGGTGGAACAGGAAGATGAGAGAATAATTTGAGTTTTGTTTGAAATACTCATGCTTTTGAGTTTGCTTCTTTTTTTTTTTTCCTCAATTCTCAATGTAATATTTATTTTCCCTATTTTCAATCTCTTCTATACATTAAATCTCCCCTCACACAGTTTGAATACCACAGGGCAGGCAAGCTGCCACTTCAAAAACAACATTAGTTTGACAGTTTTGCCTCCCTTTATTTATTCTGAAAAAGCCCCCGTCCTACTGTGGAATTCACATCCTCTGTCTTTCAAATATATGTCGTCCGAGCAAATCTGTGCTACCAAATACAACAAACTTGGCCTCTGGAAATGCACAAAATGGTAAAAAATGTTGATCTCACCAGGTCAAAAAGCAATGTGAAAAACTATTGAAATACTTACATTACATTCATTCACATCCCACACAGAAGTGTTGATAATAATAATAATACATTTTTGTTCTTCTTATTATTATTATTGTTATTATTATTGAGTCAGATACTCTGACTGAGCACAGGAAAAATTTATTCTCAAAAACACATAGCATCAGTATTTGTCGTAGTACTACCAGGGGGTCGCCTCAGTAAAATCTGCTTGACAGCCTTTGAGAAAGCATTTCTGTGACATATAGTCGGGTGCAGAAACTAACAGTGTGGCAGTGCAACATGATTAATGAGTTGGGTTTTTTCTGACTCGGCTAACTTTGTACTTCTCGTGTGCTTTGTAGAGATTGGCAGACATGACAGCGGGTGATCGTGAGCTCGGCTGCCAATTCAGAGAGAAAGACACAGACGTCAGGATCTTGTTTTTTTTTTATATTTCAGGGGAGATGGTGACAAACAAATCGTAATGCTGCCTCTCGGAGTTAAGATGAAAGTTGAAAAGAAACGTTATAGTTTTTTTCTCTGACGACAACTCGACTTTGTTTCTTTCTGATAATACACATTGCTTTACAAAGTGTTTTATTTTAATCAAATGCTCAATTTCACTAAAATAGAGACGTCAACTATAACTCAAAGAAAAGACACTTTAATTTTTTTTTTCCTCGTCACAATCCAGTTTGTATTGCATTGTATTTTATTGAAATGTAAAACTGTTGTGGACTTTAAGGCCCCCGTGTACTGTATATTACAGTTCAAGTGAAAACAGAAAACTTTCATTTTTACTATTTTTTTGTGTTTTGGGTGTTAACATGTCAATGGTGCGAGGAGCCACTGAAAAGGGCAATTTTCAAAAACTCTCCAGCTCTGTCTCCATGGAAACATGAGGAAAATGCAGCATATTTATTGCAAGCCCACTATTGGCCCGACATGCCAACTACACCGATTTCAGCATTTCTGCTGTTTCTATGTCAGCATACGTCCTTTTCAAAACGTTGCTGTGTGAATGCAGAACCTTTCTGAAAAGAAAACACAAAAACCATGCATTTTCACTTGTGTAGATGGGGGCTAAGTAGTGAGCTTTTGATATGATAGATTAACCAAGGCAACGTTTCCATTTAAGAACAGTTTTTCAGAACAAAAACATTTTGATGACAACTACAATACAGAATATAAATTAGACTTTTTGGCATTTATTAAACACTCATAACAGTAGTATCGGCAGGTAGCTAAAGGTCAGTGCTTGTACTTGTCCTTTAAAAAAGTTTTATCAGTGCATCACTATTAAAACAAATCTCAACCTGCACTACCTGCTCTGCTCAAGCTGATGACAGTTAACATCAAGCTGTTGTAAAGTGGTATTGGATGTGGTTGTATGAATATTAGATACTGCTATTTATAAGTTGCTTTAAAAAAAATTGGCCTAAAAGTCCTCAGATTTGACGAAACCTCTGAGAAACAACTGAAAATAAAGACATGATTTTATGCCAACCCGCGATAAAGAATCTCGCCTATTCTCCTGTAGAGTTTTGTTTAGTATAGAGGAACAAGCAAGCTCAATGGGACCCGGGTCCTCATCAGCATTGCTAAACAGCAGGGCGGGAGAGAAAGGGAGGGAGAGACGCTCGGCCGACCCCAGTGGAAGCAACCTGGGGACTCTCAGCCTTTTGAAGTGGTAATTTACCCGAACCCGAGGGAGGCCCTCCAAATTGAAATGTCTTTTGACAGCGACAGGCAGGCACTGTTGTCGTCTGATTGAGCCACCTTCGGGGGAGCGGGAGGGAGACAGGCAGGGATGCGGGCGTAGAAAGGGTAAATCGCAAGGACACGAGGAGGGAGTCGTCTCATTGGCTGCTTTAATTATTGCCATTGAAATCAACAAAACACCACAAAGAAGTAATCGGTAAAGAAACCACGCCTGTGACATCCACCCTTATCTATTGTCTGGTAAGCGCTATCAAGCCTTATAATGGGGTTATTCACACACATGGAAGATGTCCAACCTTGAATAGTAATGTCTCCAGGAAGAACGGAGATGAACAGCTTATCTATTGTTATTAGAGGGAGAGAGAAAGAAGAAAGCTGCAAACATGGAAGCTGAGCTCTCGCTCCTCTCTTTGTTGGTATCTCTGTGTCAGATCAGGTAAACACCAGGCGTAAGAGAGAGGATGAAGGAGAGATGGTTGTAAGCAGTGCGGTCCACAGCCTTGAATTAGAGTCACGAGAAAGCTCGAGGTCAAACACCCCGTGCTTTTCATTACCGTCAACAGACCGCACTTCGGATCGGGCCCTGCACAGAGAGAAGGCAAAGCTAATTCTGATGCTTGCGTGATTGGAAATTAAGGCTCAGACCTTCATTTAAATGCAAAATGAGGTTTCGCTCTCTACATTTTGCCTTGTATTAGCTGTACGCGCGGCCACGGATTAGTGTTGGCGAATGCGTTTCATGTGAATCAAGATTGTTTTATTCAGCAGCGTTATTTCCCTCCTCTCAAACACACCCATGTGGAACAGGCGAGAAGCACCGTAATCTCCCGACCGTGGAGAACTTTGAGTCGGCGGATGCTCGAACTCTGCGTGCCTCCTGTTGGGAGCCATGTGGCACGGTGGCGGCTCGGCTCCCCGGAGGACCTGCTCGAGGTGCTCGTCTCACAGCCCCCGTGGCCTTATTCTGTCAGTCTCTGTGCTTGATGCAGATAGGCCCCTGTAAGAGAGGCCCAGGGAGCCCCCCCCCCCAACCTCGTCTCCATCTGTCTCACTGCCTCTTCAGCAACCCGGCGCTGAAGCGCAGCACAAAACGGGGAAAACAGAGGGAGGGGAAGTTAAAATCCACTAACTGCTGGAAGAGGCAGGAGACGCGGGGATCCAGACTCGCAGGAATGAAACATTTTCCCACTGAGGAGAATGTTACAATAACAGCGGCGCTGGCATCAGCTCGGCGTCGGAGAGCATTCTTTGTGTGTGCACGACCTTGGCTCAGCACAGTTCGCACAGTCTAAAGGCGCTGTTTTTCACTGTTCAGAAGGTCACGCTATGATGACTGCACAACTTTGTTTCTCAAACACTGATACATACTGGAAATTCAGCAGTTTGCACTACAGCGTTTTAACCCATGCTTCCCGGGGCAGCTTTAATCATAAGTGAGACGGAGAGTGCTCAGCCAGCTGAGGGGTTGCAACACCCACCCAGGAGGTCACTAGATAACAGCTAAGCTCAAAGGTCGTCTTTTGATCTTCTAGAATATCCCGTTTTGAAGATAAAAAAATACATTAAAAAATAAAAACTACAGCTAATAGTCTATCTGATGCTTCACTGCCTGCAAAACACTCAAAGTTACAAGAGTGCTGAAAATCAAGATGTTGATCCAATCCAAGTGTAGGGTGATGAACCTCAGTAACATTTTTTCTGAACATAAATATTCGAAAATCAGTCCAAGTGTAGTCCCTTCCTTATCCAACTTATGAGCATTTTTTAAAAAAAAAGCAGTTTCCTTGAAAGTTAAAAAGTCCTCAGTAACAATATTATTTAGATGTGATCATTGGTGGATTAGTGGTTCTTATGTGAGAATATTCCTGGTCTGAGTCCAGGCGTTCTGTGTGGAGTTTGCATGTTTTTCCCGGGATGTGTGGATAGCAAAAGAAGAATTTGTGGGTTTTTCACACTCAATCCAAAAACATGCCTTTGACATGAGCAATACACTGATGCTGATACCAGTATCAGGCATCGGGGCCGATACTGCACAGAGTACTCGTGAAAGCTCAAAGATACAACTCAGCGAATACACAAGTCACAAGTCAACAACGTCATCCACAGATATGCAAGGGAGCCGGAGAGACGTCAGTGGTTTGGATACTTGTTAATATTAATGAGAATGACAAATGTAAGACAGACTGTCCACTATGCTCTGCCAAAATATCAAGAGCAGGTGAAAGATAGTTTGTACAATGCCAGCAACTTAATCACTAACAGAGTAAGCCCAATGTCGCTCATTAGTTTAGCTGCTCAGTGGATCCAGGAGGATTTTACTCCGACCTGTGCTACACGCTACATGCAACCTGCTAAAAGGTTTCGGGGCTCACACACCAGTGATGGTACATCCTAAACATAATTAAAATATGACCGATATGCTTTTAACAGAGAGATGGCATGTGTGGGTGGCACACAGCGAGCTTGATACTTCAATCTTCAGCCTACAGTACTCATAGCACAGTGCGGATATAGACGCTATGCACTGCGTTATGTGTACTGTAGGCTGTAAGGCTGTTGAAGTTGTGCATAGCTGTCACAAATTATTTGCGCATGGAGTATGAATTAGGCTTTGAAGCATTTAACATTTTCATATCGGTACCCAATATCGGCATGGTATTGGTGCAACCCTACTTGACATCATTATGACTGAGTGTCTGTCTGTGTTTGTCCTGTTATGGACTGGATACCTGACCAGTATGTAACCTACACTCGTTCTCAGCCCTCCCGTAAACCTGAGTGATTTTAAATGTTCCTTTTTAATCCACAAAAATGGAATATGGATGCATTGTTTCTTTACTGGTCTGATTTCTGTTTTCAGCTGCAAACAATGAATATATGTTTACAAATTACTGTTATAGACGGTAAAAACAACAACAACAACAAACAAGCATGTTTACAAGCTTAAAGAGGAATTATATGACCCGAGGCTAACTCAGAACTAATACTGACAAGAACCATTCCAACTGAAAAAATGTAGGAAAGAACCGCTCTGATAGAGACATTTTTCACCACGATGTAGTTCAGGAAATAATGAAGAGTGAGTTTTTGAGAGCGTGTTAACCTGTTGGAAGGGAACAGAAGTGAGAGCACTCTCTCCTTGTTTTTACTTGAACATCAAATGAGTCTGACTGACAAGCTCGCGCAATTACTGAGCCGAAAGAAGCAACTTGCATCTATTATACTGATGTGCACTGCGCTGAGATTTAATCCTAATGGACTCCTTCATATTTTTGTATTGTTACACTCTGTGGTACATTTTTTTGAGCAAATTTTTTTTTTTTTTAATCCTCCAATAACTGTACAATCTATGCGGAAAGAAAACATCTGGGTCACTTTACACCAGCCTGTGAGAGCATTAGATGATATCTTAAAGGGGGCAGTGAGGCATTCGACTACTACTACAAAGGTGAAAGTGCCCTGACAGCAAAAGGCAAACCAACAGAAATACATTGTGCCCAATGTTCTTAACATACAGGCAAAAATACTCTCATCAAAAACAAACAAGTTTTGCATGAAAGTGGAGGGAAACTATGCAACGTTGTGCTGGAACAGACGTGTTTGGAGAGGAAAGTTTCCACTGCGAAGCTCAAGAAACTGCTCTCATTGTTCCAGCTTGAAATGTGACATTGAATCACAGAAACTATGCGGTACGTCTTCAGCAGCAGTCATACAATAATTAGTCTGCTACTGTGTTGCCCGCACACGTTTTCAAGCTAATCCAATAACGCCAAGTAATGAAAAGTAGATGGACTTTTACTTCGCCCTCATATTTTCAGAAGTCTCGCAATTATGCAAAACTTCACACGCCAATGATGCCAGCTGCCATGCAAAGTGCTCACACACACCATTGAGAGCAATCAGGGTTCAAAGACACTTCGATGCATGGGGGAGAAATGGGAGACTGAAGGGGATGAGAAGATGAACCATTCTTCAAACGGAGTGATTGCTGCCCAAAAGGGACGAATTAAGCAGCAATATTTTTGGTCATTTCCAAGTTATTTCTTGACATATGTCAGGAGGGAATAGTTTAAAATCTCACTTTTTTTTTTTACCATTGATTAGCAATATTTACAGCAACCGCCACAAACAAATCTTGCCTGTTGTTTGTACATACTGCATTCTGCTTCCATAAAAAATACTGATCTCTGCTGTTCTGAGTCAGAGGGAATGGAACTGCTCTGTTGTTTCTATTAAAGTACATGCAGGTATAAGTACAGAGAGTACTTTGCATTCTTTCCTACAGACACAAACCTGCACTGCGTGTATTGTGGAGTGAAACATGTTGTTTCCTGAGCACACGGAGCACACCTCTGTTTGCCGCTAATGAACGCGACGGATCCGCCAAATTGTCAATTTAGGCCTAAAGAAAACTACAGGTGTTCTGTTGTGTCGAGTTTGAGGAAAGACTTATCCACGCTTCCTGCATCTTGTCAAAAGTGTCAAATTCCTAAAGCGAGTTGTGCCTCTGAAATGATGAACTCCCTCCAGCACAGTGGCAGATGTGTTTAGATGAACAAGCATCTTTTGTTGCATTTTTTATTTTTTTTTTATTTTTAAACATATTCTGCTTAACTCTGCAGATTTGCCCAACGAATCGCTCGGCAGAAGAAAAAAAACAAGAGCAGATTCTTTTTTTTTTCTAAGCTGCATGTTAAAGTATACCCAATTAAAAGCAAGGTCCTCGTGAGACACAGTGGGAACGAGTCGGACGCGGAGCTGCGGAGTACACTTTGTTTGCCTTATAATTGAAAAAAAGAAAGCGAAGAATAGAGAATTATTCAAAAACAAAAAAGGGAAGCTCTTGTCCCACAAATTTAAGTATCACATATTGATGGGAGCCTTGTCAGACTCAGTCAGAGCACAAATAAGCCCCTGCCCATTAGACCTTGATAACATAGTTGAGACGTCAGCTCATAGTGAGGGCAGAGCTGCCAGCGTCAGTGAGATGACAGCTCCCCTTCACTTCTACATCATCTCTCCTATTGTCACACTCTGAATCCATCTCACCTAAATGTAAATGTGAGACCATTAAAACTAATAAGCACTTATAGACCGTACACAGTCTTTGACCTCCAGTGAGGTTTGATACTGCTGCCACCCAGTGGTGCTGCGGGGGACCTGGAGACGAACTGCACACCTTTAAACCACAGGAGGTGAATGAGTGCATGAATCTGACATGAATATAAAGTCATGCACACTGGTGGAGGAGACTGCTGTTATCAATAAAGTAGTAGCACAGAAAACTATGCGACATGACACCGCAGGAAAAAAAAAAGTTCTCAGGAGGAACTTTATACTTTTACTTGGTGTAACAGAACAGAAAGCAGCTTTGTTGCCACATAAAAGTAGAAAAAAAAAAAAAACGTTTTATCAAGACTTGTGGTATTTTTGCACTTCTATTATGTCTCTGGTGAAATTATATATCTTTTAATTGATTTGTGGTCATTTCTGGGTCTTTATATTCATCTTACGTGGTCAACATGAGTTTATGTCCATTGTGTGTCTCTTTGTGGATGTTTTGTCTCTTTGAGGGGTCAGCCTGTACGTTTGCAGTCACTTCATGTCTGTTTTTGGTGTATTTGGGGCAGTTTCATCTTTGTAATTATTAATTAATTAATACATTAATATATAGTACAATCCCCACTATATTTCCAGGCCTTCATGAGGTCAATATGCATTCTTCATGATAATTGTAAATCATATTTCTGTCGGAAATTTCAATAATTTATCATTATTTTGTCATTTTACTTGCCAATGTTGCTATTAAATATGTATCTTTGTCCAGTTTTGGGGACTCTTTGTGGACTTTGTTTCCTCTCTTTGGTGTAGAGCCATATAACTGTGTGATCATTTAGTATGTTGGTGGCATTTTTTATGTTTCAGTTCAATTTGTGTTTCTTTATGGTCATTCTGCGCCTCATTGTTGTGGGTTTATGTCCGTTAGCGGTCACTTTGTGTCTCCTGTGCGCTTACATAGAGTCTTTTAGAGCATTGTTTGCTTCTTTGGGAGCTTTTGTATGTTTTCTGCATCTGTGGCGATGTCATGAGCCTCTGTGGCTCCTGATGTTCAAGGGTTTGGAATTTTTTTAGTTTGTGGGCATTTTTATGTCCTTTGATATGATTATATTTTTTTATGCATCTGTGTTCATCTAGAGCCATTCAACATTTCACATCAACTGCAGTTGTATTGAATGGGTCCTAAATGTATCTTCTAGTTATAAGGATAAAAAGTGTTTCATGACTTTGGATAGTTTTGGAGCATTCTCTTGCCCCAACACACATTTTCCGAAAAAGTGGAACGTTCCACATGCGACATGGGTGCTGCTGGCTAAAACTCATCATGATGGAAGAGGTTTGCGTTTGCTTTTATGTGCAACCTTCCATTAGAAGCTTTACGCTGCTCTGTAGGGGTGAGGTGACCTCAGGCCCAACTGAAATCTAAGACAGATATTCCTTTGTCAAACCCAGTGATGTACGACTGCTGCTCTCAGTGGCGCAAACACAGAGACTGGGAGAGTTTCATCTTCAGCCGTTTGTGCTGGCCTTGACATGCCACACTCCCTCGGCAACGCTCCACGCAACCTGTGAGAGCACACCTATGCGCGCGTGTGTGTGCGTGTGTGTGTGTGTGTGTGTGTGTGTGTGTGTGTGTGTGTGTGTGTGTGTGTGTGTGTGTGTGTGTCTCTCTCTCTCACTTCAGCGCACCCTGAGAGTCCTTGTCTGGAGACCTTGACTGCCCCCCTCCTTCTGGGAGCGAAAAAACCCTGAGCAGATAAGAAACTTTTCCACCGGCAGGAACAAGCCGTCCTGAATGTTTCCCTTATTCCTCGCGTTGCTTCTGACGTCCACGGCAGATAGGAGATAATCATTGTAACGAGTCCACTGTGAACTGCGGGAATGTGAGTTGAGCGGACGGTGAACTTTGCCGAGGAATCCGAGCCATGTGTATTCCTGCACAGTGGTAAACACGTTTTTTTCCCCCTTCTTCGACTTCCTCTCTCTCTGGTGGAATCTTCACAGGTGTGTCACCGTGGCTTGGAAACCAAGGAGGGGAGGAGAAGTGCTGAGTGAGCGCAGACGCTGGCTACTCTGTCTTTGTTCAACATCTTCAAGGTCCCTGTGGGGGGATAAATGGCCAACAGGAGGTGCCTTCCTCAGTGAGACCGCTCCAGATCTTTGCAGGGTAAGTCCTCTTTATGCCTTAACCTTCCTTTCACGAACGCTAAATATCTTGAACTTGGGTTGTGTCTTGTTCATTTTTAACTTTGCTTCAAGCTTGTTTATTTGGTAAACCCTGTGAATTTATGCAGCGTGTTTTGTTTCATTTCCTTCCTTTTTTTCTTGACACGGCTCTTTTGTGGCCCTTCAGGTTCCAGCCCGCAGCGACAGGGTGGCCCAGCATCGTTGTTGCACTCGCTGTTCCTTTTTCCTATGCATATACTTCTTTGAGATGTAACTTTAAAGAGGCATAAGGCATGGGAAAATGGGGCTGCAGAGGTATTCCACCATTTTATCGTCCTCCTTGCATGACAGCTGACTTTAAAGCTCGAGGAGGACACACTTCTGATCGAACACTTCATGTTTTGCAAGCTCAACTTTTTAATGCTTCTGCATTAATGTTAAAATTGCATTGTGAAATGTGTTCGGCACTTTTGTTCATTTTTGTTGCTTCTGTTCTTCAAATAAAGACATGCCATTAAAAACTGAATCTGCATGTACCCATTTTGCCTTTTTACACATAGATGAGAAGGTTGGCTCATTGAATCTTGTACATTTTTGACTTGGAGTGGTGGTACACTAGGCAAAATTTTGGGCATATGATGGGCAACAGTGCCCAGGACATTGCCTCAGTATTGCTGCTTTAACCACATTTAAACAACCTATTTTAATAGAAATTGCTGCGTTTATTACACTTTTTGAGAAACTTTTTCATTTGTTTTTCCACAGTGGTGGAGAATTGGAGAAATAGTGTCATATATTAGCAAAATGTGTTCCACAGGTGATACATCAGTACTTTGTTTTTGTTTTGTTTTGTTTTCCACAAAAGTGGGGTTTGGAAACGTATTCATTTGGTGTACAGGTTCTCAGCTTAAAAATGCTGCTTCTTTGGTGCTTGACCTGAATATTTATTCACATGTGCTCAAAATACACCTTATTAAAACCCAATCATAACGCAGGATCCTAATAAAAACTGCTTTTTGTTCATCGAGGTGAAACATTAAGAAGGTTTGCTACACATGTTGAAACATACTTTTTTTTGTATACAAAATGTTCGAACTGCAAAGTCTCTGTGCGCAGAGACAATAATAGTGAAATAATCAACACTTACCTCCGCAGAGTGTTTCTTCTGGTTACTATAAAGGGTTGAAATCTGAAGCTAAACAAAGGAGGAATGAAGAAAAGAGAAAACTTGTGTTACTATTGGCACTTAAACAGATTTACACTTGGAAATAACAAATAAATCAACTTTAATTCTGACACATTTTACCTTTAATTTTCTGTGAAGAAGTAAACTACTTGGGTATGAGCAGCAATTTTTTTATGTGAAATTTTTAGTGGTCTCAGCTCATTAAAATTGCCAGGTAGTGCATTAATCTTTGTTACTACAATGCATTATGTGTACAAGTTTTAACCTCTAAATCACTGGAAGGTGTGTTTGCAAAAGTACTGGTGAGTGGGATAGAGTGTAGTTCTGCAATGACATAAAGATCATCAAAAGAAACAAACACATGTAGCCTCTAGAATAATTACAATGTTTATCACTAATATAGTTTAAGGTTTTCAAGCCATATAATGCCCTTTTGGTGCACCCTTGTCTGAAGGGAGTCACAAACCACAATATAAAAAGAAGCTGATTTAAATAATTGCAATGCAATGATCCATCTTCCATGTCCACTTTTTTTTTTGCAAATTAGGGTTACAAGGTTTTAGACAAGTCTTCACCTTCATTGTGTTAATATACAAAATGTGGCTTACAGTTTCTAAAGACTTACATTATATACATCATCAGCCAATATGAAGAGACATTTATATACGTCAACATTAGTGTCAAAAATCAATCCCTGTAGTGTCTGATTTGCCCATTAAGGTTTTCAAAAAGAAATGTGTTTCAGATGACACAAAAGCCGGAGCTTTCAACATAAAAAGGAATGTACAATTTCCAATATTGATTCTAGAAAGTGTCTGACAATGTTTTGGATCTATGTAAATCGGATTTTCACAACCAAGCAGACAAAAGCCCAAAGCCTGCTGTGACCTCTGGTGTCCTCCACAGAACGCCTAGGACCACGGGTTGGAAAACACAGCTATAAATGAGTTCTGGTCTTTTCATTTCAGTGGCAACTGATGCATGTAACTGTCATCATCAGCTTTGATAATTGTGCCTCCTGGTGGGAGGTGTCAGTATGTGTTTTCCTCTTTAAAATTATTCTATCTCTCTTTATTCTGTCTGTCACACACAGTCATATTCACAGCAAAATGTGATTTAGAGTTATCAATTTAAGTAAATGTGTCAGGAAAGTGCAGAAAATACACAGATGTTTGGATTCCCATTTTCTCTATGGGAAACTACCAGTAGGTTTCAAAAAAGTGAGACATATATACACGTTATAACGTGTCTTAATATTTTACATCGGGGGTGTCAAAACTCCTTTTAGTTCAAGACCCACACACAGTGCAATTTCGTCTTGAGTGGGCCAGACTGGTAAAACTGTGCCATAATAACCTTTACATTTAATCTTTACATTTTCTCTTTGTCATGGCGCAAAGTATGTGTAAAGAAAATGTCTATTTCTTTCACAAAAATCAAACACTTTCAATGGAAAATGACTACAACCTCAACTTAAAGCAAATTATATTGATAATTTCGTGTACAAAATACAGTGAAATGTCCAACAAACTTCCCTTACAGCTGTTGCAATATGCATGTTCTTACAAACTCACTCTGACACCATGACGTTGAGGCTAATACTATGATGCAGCTGGCCTTAATGGCAGCATCACCAATATCTCACCAAGACCTTTAGAGTTGTGTTGTGTCCACTATTCTTTATGCCTGCTACACGGTGTGGGATTTTTGACCGTCTCAGACAATACGTCTCAATCGCAAGAAAATCGTGGCGATATCTTTGGTTTTTGGTCAAAATTGGGAGTCTTACAGTCATTTAATTGGTTTCATAGTGTAGTGACCATCATGTCTGCTCGACATGCAGAATGTCCTGGGCTCATTCTCCAGTGAAACCACACATCTCCTCAGGAATTTACAACCAGGATTAATAAAATATTTAAAATATTAAATCCAAACAAATGCTTTGTGGCTACAATGGCAAAACTTTCCATAAAGAATACAAGATGCAAACAAAAGCTTTTAGGGCATTTTCCACCAAACACATAAAGGCCACAAGGGTGAGGGATAAATAATTTTTTCTTTTTCATGGCACACACTTATGTTTTATTCTTGAGAAATCACGTCGACTCACATAGACTGCAGGTCAACTGGCATATTCATTGTGCACAAACAGCAAACTTCATGTTGCGACAAAAGTTTATTACGTTCATGTCGTACCATGTGGCTATCTGTGAACTTATAAGATTGTTAAAATCTCAGTTTGTAGAGGGCATAAGACATTACCACTGAATACATGTGAAGATGCAACACTCACAATCGCTTATCATACACCAGTCTGTGTTGGAAAATGGAAACTATGGTAAAGTGAGAAATAAGAAAAAAGTTCAAATATTGAAAAAGTTAAGTTATTTTCCCACACCGCCTCACTTTCACACTCAAAACGGCTGCTAGTTAAGATTCCACATGAGAGCACCCATGGAAAGCCAGCAGACACACAGAGAAGCAACAAACTCCACACAAAAAGGCCCAGACTAGAACCTACAACTCTCACAGTATGAGGTAAGAACATTAACAGCTCCTGACAGCTCAAAATTACTCTTCTATCTGCAGGTGACGTGCAAAAACGATTTCCGGGAAGCTTTTCCCCCTCTATTTTACACATACTAATCCTTATTTTCAGAGTCTTTACACTTCTCTGTTGTTTCACTAGGAATAGCGAGACATCTATAAATACTGCACAATTTTGAAACCACTCTCTCAAAATTGAGAAACATCCTTTATAATACAATATGTTTTGTACTGAATTATACCACACATATATTATATTAGTCAACAGAATTTGACAGAAAACACACACTTTCCCTCATGACAGACAACTAAAATATGTACTACAAATACAACTGATGTACAGAATCAAACAGATAACAATCAAACCTTTATAAAAGGTTTGAAATAGGCACTTTAACATTATCAAACATGTCAAGCAGGCAACAGTTACCTTGTTTAAAAACATCAGTGGAAAATAATAATATAATGAATACATAAATAAAATAATAATAATAATAATAATAATAGCAAAATAATCAACGAAATACAAGCTTAGTTAATTTAAAATTTAATTTACTGACGTTTCATGTAAAGTCCTTCGATTATTTCAGTTAATTTAGTTTTTAAGAGATAAAAGATCTAACAATTGACTTCCCACTCATGCTCCTGTTGCTTACTAATTTTTGATCACACTGATCAATTTTAAAATAATGGAATTAATAAAAGACTGTCCCAAATCAACACGTTAAAGCTGTATTGTTTCTCCCTTTTATTACATTTGGCATCACTTTAAAACAAATGCTATCTGATTGACATTAGTCATGGTTGAGCTTGGGTTGTCGCGCCTCTGAAAATGGAGAGTCGTAATCGAATCCAAACACCAGCAGGAGAAAATGCTACCAAACAAAACAGATCGCATTTGTGAACTAGATTTTTAAGTGTTGAAAGTCCAGTTTGCAGAGAGTAAAACAAATACCAGCAGGACAGGCGTTTTAAAAACTCTTCCCTGGTTGTAATAATTCATTTTGTCACTTAGATATAATCACATTTAACCCAGAGTCCATCAATTATCTTACTCTTTCGAATGTAAACTTGGATATTTTTTCTTATTTCGGAGCCAGTTTTCACTCACCTGATTTTTCAAGCAGCTTGTCAACGCTGTTCCGCAGGCACGTGACTCCAACAACCAATCAAACAAGCAGATCAATACCAAACAATAGATACTTAAAATGACTGGTTTTGGATAGACTCTTGTGTTTCAATATTGATATTTTCATCATGAGTGGTCATGTTTCACAGACGCATGCAATCCATCCAAATCAAAAAGTACTTATATATCCGGAGTCAGGAAGCTGAAATGTCTGTAATGTTTGGAGCTGACATGATAAATAAGAAAATAGAGTTTTCTTTGGTGTACATTAGATTGATAGACTTTGAGAGAAAACCTTTAGTTAATAATTGGAAATATTTGATCTATTTATCTATCTATCTATCTATCTATCTATCTATCTATCTATCTATCTATCTATCTATCTATCTATCTACCTATCTCATCTATCTAGGTTTACAATGGTAACAATTTGTGTCTCTCAAGAAAAGCGTTAAGAATCCTCTACCCTTCACTGTGCTATGAATAGTATATGATCATTGTGGTTTGAATGACAATGCAGTGGGTCTGAGTCTGATGTGACTGGGAAGATTGTCTTGTTCGTGTTTTACATAATGTAAAACTCTACTGAGCTTACAAACTACACTAAACAACCAGATGTTGAAGGAAATGAAATCACCATGGAGAGATCCATCCATCTTCTGTCCTACTTGGTGTTGGAGTGTTTGGACTGTGGGCGGAAAGAGAAAATACATCACCGAGATAGAAACCCCCCTATGCCTATGTTTAAAAAAAAAATGATATTCTTGCTGTGAGTCGAGTGTTAAGTATTTGCACTGTCTGGCCAGTAAGGGAACATTTTGGGGCAATGATGGTCAAGATGTTAGAGAAGTGGACTTTGGCTCGGGAGTTTGCAGGTTTGATCCCCATAGACACGTCACCATAGTGGGTCCCTGAGCATGAGCCTTGACTCCCGTCAGCTCCTAGAAAAAGGATGGGCCAATGCAGAACATTTTTTTTACTCAAGGTGATTAATGACGTATGATTAGTTTAGTTTCTTGCAAAAATGTCATAAATGTCATCTTAGAAATAAACAACAAAAAATATCACGGTATATGAGGCCCTGTTTACAAAGTTTTAAGTGACATTGCATCATTTTTGTAATTCGGAAAAATGTGTTTATACAACAACGTTCCAAAAACAACATCTGAAAACAACATCTGTTTACACTGCAATGGAAGAAACCCTGAAAATTGTGCGATTTCATATTGTGCCACCAGTGGGTGCTGTTGATTGTTTTTTTAATAAACCACACATGCAGAGAGTAAAATGTTTTTAAAAATTAATAATGGACATTGCTAGGACAGACGACCAAGTTAGATTACTATCACAGGTGACTCTCAAATATTTTTTTTAAAAATGTACGGAGGTGGAGATTAAGCGTCAGACTTACATTATTTTAATAGGTTCATTTAGTTTACAAACCCAAGAAAGATCATTTCAACCAACATGTTGTTTTCATCCAAAAATAGACATGTGAAACATTAGGCAGATACCATACAATAGACGTTTTACATATAACATAGATATATAACATGTAGAGCAGAATGGATGGATGGATGGATGGATTGTTAGAATGATGCTATAGATTCCTGGACTGTATGGATAAAAGGGAGCGATAGACGTTAGGATGTATGGGGTAGATGTGGGGCTGTGGATGGGGGAGAGAGCCTCTGTCTGCGTTCCACTGCTGCAGGAGCAGAGGAGCGCAGCTCCCGGCCCTGAGGAGCTGTCCATCCAGGGAGGGGTGGGGCAACAGCGGCTGCAGGAACGGAGGGGCCCCGGAGAGCTGTCCACCCAGGGAGGGGTGCTGAAACAGCGGCTGCAAGAATGGAGGGCCCCCGGAGAGCTGTCCACCCAGGGAGGGGTGCTGACATGGTGGAGGCAGCAGCGTTGGGGGTGCGCTGGAGACGTGCGAGCGAGGATCCTGGCTCTCCCGTTTCAATTTCATCCTCCTGTTCTGAAACCAAGTTTTCACCTGAAAAATAAAAATAAGAAGAAAAAAAATGAAACCATGAGGGATTCAGGCAAACGTACAATATTAATACAATACATGCTTGGTGGTTTTTGGGAGAAAGCTGCACCACTTGAACCATTGAAAAGCTATCAGAGGCCTATGGTAATGTTTTGGAGGGAAAAAAATATACATTATTTAAACTGAAATATAATGTCATTTTATGCATATACCCTCAGAAATAAATCCCATCCTGGACAATTACAGTTATTCTGAGACTACATTGTATTGGTATACTGCGCGTTTTAGGGCATTTTGTATTGTATATTGCACATTTCAGGAGTATATTGTATTGGACCTT
Source organism: Blennius ocellaris (assembly GCF_963422515.1). Lineage (NCBI taxonomy): Eukaryota > Metazoa > Chordata > Actinopteri > Blenniiformes > Blenniidae > Blennius > Blennius ocellaris. The sequence continues at coordinate 6,887,482 of NC_137662.1, forward strand.
GTAAATTATAGGGGTGTGTTGCACATTGTAGAGGTATATTACATTATATATTGCACATTTCAGTAATAACAATCCTCCATCCTTGGCTCTTAATGTCATAATTATCAATAACTGACCATTAACAGACACATGTTGTCCAACTGAAATAGTTTGAGACATGTCAGTGGTATATTGTATCATATATTGCACATTTTGGGGGAATATGGTATTGATATTGCACAGTTCAGTGTTTTACATTTATTTTAAATTCTTGTTGCACTTTTCTTTCCTCTGTTTTGGACACATGTTTTCAGATTTAATCAAAAGTTTTCTTCTGATTTCCTTTAACATTTATAACTTGATATGATAGGAATACAAAAAATCGTGAGAAAGAATTCCCTGGTAATTGAAATATACAAGATTCTCCATAACTTACCCATAACATTTTAAAAGCTACAATCAAAAGAATGATTAGGTCAAAAATGTTGACTTAATGTATTTTGATTCTAGGCAATTCCTCCACAAAAGTTAAAAGTAAAATGTCACATTAAATCCAATGTTTTCATCAGATATAGTTAATGGAAATAACGTCACTTGTTTATCAAATTAAGTTTTAGTGAAGGTTAATGCAAATTCCTTCATAAACTTCATGTGTTATTTCATAAATGCACGTGATACTTACTATTTACTATACAATAACTTTTTCATAAAACTTGTGTTGTTTATTGAATAATCACAGTTAAAGTTATAGGATTTTTTTTAACCTATAAGTGTTAATAAAGTTAACGTGAAATTTGACATAAATGTGTTTAAGCATCCCACACACGAAAGTTCAGCTAAACTTAAAACTGTAAAGTACTTGAAAATAAAAGCCAATAACTGATTATCTAAGTGCACTGTAAAATATTTTAACTCAGAAATAAAGCTTAGGTAAAACACGAATGAGGTTATACAAAAACAACATCTTCAAACGAGGCCTAAATAACTAAATAATTATAAATAAAATGAACTTGGGTCCAGGATAAACAAAATAAGACCGTATTAAAGTTCTAAAACATAAAAGCAGTCTCTTCAGACGTAAAAAATCCATCACTGAACTTTTTTTGCCCTAAAACAAAATTCCGAATCTTTTATTTAAGACGAAAAGAACTTCAAACTCAAGTATTACAACCCACCATCTCCAAATAAGGATAGAGTGTCTCCAGGAGCCTTTTGTCATAAATTCAACCGTTGGGTCAATTTGTTCTGGATGGTGAAGAATTACTCTAAAGGACATGTTACAAACCTGAGTTTCAGAGAGTTCCAGCTTGTTGGAAAGTTTCCTCCTTTGGAAGGTGGCGAGGTATTGGTGCTTGCGGAATGTCTTCTCCAGCTTTTGCAGTTGCCCCGGAGTGAAGTTCGTCCTCATTTTGCGCATTTTGACGCCTGCCTTCTCCAAATCAACCTCCACCTCTGATCCCGAAGTGTAGTCTAAACTTTCTGAAAGGGGGGGGGGGAAGAAACACAGAGAGCATGAATTAATCCAGAAAACAAATAAATAAATAAAACTGTCCCGACCGTTTGGAGTGAATCAGTGCGCGTACTGTTTGGAGAAGTCTTTACGCATTGACTTCTTGGCTCCTCGGTGATGTCCTTTGTCTCACTCTGCTCTTTTGTAACATCGTAAAAACTTTTGGAAAGCCACTCCACGGAGAAGTATGCCATTTTGCAATTCCAACACTGAAGTGTCCTGTGAGTGAGAGTCGGTCTGTATATGAAGGCCCCGCGACAAGGCGCTATTTGCATATGCAAAGAGATCCCGGCGGAACGATAGGAACTTGACGAGAGTTGTAATTGCGGTAATAGAGTCTTTGGGTTGTGCTCTTTTTCTCACATTCATGACGGGCGCCACCAAGTCTGACTATCAGCTACCTGACACCTACTAAATGATCAACTGCATGAAGTGACCCAGCGCTTGTTTCCCCCAACGCAAAAACAAACAAAAAAACAAAAAAAACCAGGACCCATCCAGTGTGAAGAGAGAAATTCACAAAGAACTCAAAGCTCAAGGCTCTCTACCAGAGGTCTGCAACCTTTATGACCAAAAGAGATATTTTTCAAACACTACTGATAAAATTCAGGATAGAATAGAAGTACTTTATTCATTCCAGAGGGAAATTCCCAAGCATTGCTCCACAAGGAATACATGCAAATAATGCAGAACATCAAATAAGACAGGGTCAAAATTAAATGAATCATTTTAAATGTTAATGTGTACAAGTCTTAATGATGACTAATATAGGCACAAACAATTTTAGCAATTTTAAGAAGCTTATCTCTTTTCCCAATTTTGATTGACCCCAACCCCCCACCCCATCTAATTTTTTTTTGTAATTCTGGTCATTTTGGCCCCCTAAAAAAATAAAAAATAAAATGTTAGTTAGTAAAAGCTTGAGGGGGCCACTACAAAAAGGCCAAAGCGCCATATGAGGCTCCAGAGCTGCAGGTTGCAGCTTTCTGGTCTGAAACCTCTTTTCCTGTTCTCCATAACCACACTTCATGTCAACCCATCAAGGATTGTAACCCAGCCTTTGTTTCAAAAGGAATAGTATAAAAAAGAACCTCAGGTGAGAAAACTGTGTTTGATCTTTGTTGAGCCGTTTGAGTGGCACATTAACATAGCAGCCCCTTGATGAAATCCTCCTCCCACACATCAGCACACTTTGAATAACAATCCTCATCCATTTGACCGGTAATATCAGAATCATGGATAACAAACTTTTCAAAGACAGCGTGTCATCTAACTTTAATAGTTTCACAAGTTATTTCAATCTTGATCTGATCACTTAATCAGATTGTAACTTCAGGCCCCCCAACCAAAGAGACCCTGGGAACACAAAATGCCACACATTCTGGAGCCTGGTCACTGAGCTTTTATACAAACACAATATGAGCAATATTTCAAATTAATGATCATGAATTAAAATAGCTTAATAAGTCCTAATAAATACAGTTTGTGTGCAACTTACCAAATGCAGATTAAGTGCTGGAGGAACTCAATCTGCATTTATTGTACTTATTTTTGCTACACATCCCTAAAAGTGGCCAAAGGAGACCTATTGAATACTGAATTACTTTTTCTTAAGACAAAGAAAACTTTGCAATTTCAAGAAATGTATTACAGTACTGTAAAACTTCTAAAAGTAAGTTTGCCTCAGCAGGTCAGAAGTGAAAGGACACATATCAGAGATTAGAGTTTAATGTGATTAAGGTAAATGTTTATTGTACTGCTGTTGGGATTTGTCTGAGGGGATCAGTGAAGTTTTTATCTCATCCAGTCTGATTTAATTTAGGCAGCTGCCATGAAGCAGCTTAATGAAAGGTGTGGGGGAAATGAGGTTTGATTACTGATAAATGTCACTTTTAAATGTTTTTTTTAAAAATTCCATACTTTTACTCTCCTGACCACACAGATTTAAATTAGTCATTTAGAAAGTTTTTATTTGTACCTTCTTTTTTTTGGCCGAGATTTGTTAGTCTCTGCACATGAGACATTCGAAGCACATCTGGAAATTCAAGCTTCTTTCGTTCTGGAAGCATGAGGAAAATTAGGAAAATATAGGTTCACGTTTTGACTATACAACATTAATTATTTTTCCTTGAATACATAAACTGTTTAAACTGTCCCTGTACTTGCACTAAGGGTCCCTTTACAATACAAAAATATTTGTTGGCTTGGAGCCTCTAAAAAAAGCCACTGTTTTGAAAATAGCTCACAAGCTGGAACATTTTGAAAACACTCTGAGGCCGTCATGGTGTAGACGGGGAAAATACCACCTTCTGAAAACCATTGGGATCCGCTCTGAAATTTCTCTGAAACAAAAACGATGCATCTTCAAAAACATGAAACATTGTGGTGTAAACAGGGCCTAATTATTACAGTAAATTAGAGTGATTCTTTTTTTTTTTTTCATACTTTGTTACTTGAAACATATTTTTTACATAGCAGCGTTGCAACTCGTTGAAGAGGTAACACCTTTAAGAGTCAACATTTAGGTTCCTCTAACAAGGGGTGTCACACACATTTCAGTTCATGGCCCATGTACAGCCGAATTTCATCTTGATTGCGCTGGACTAGTGAAATATTGTTTTTCTTTGTTGTGAAAATGACTATATTTGGAAAGAAAAACACTAGCAAAAGTTACTACCATCTGAACATAGAGCCAATTTTAATGAAACGTTCTGGTGGGAAAAACTGTGAAATATGCCAAGAAGTATTTAGCTGTTACATTACGCATGTTTTTACAAACTCATCCTGACAGCATAGCTATATGGCTAGTTTGATAGCAACAAAAATATATATATGCTTTCTTGGAATTTTCTTTGACAATTTTCTTGCTGGTTTGGCAGACCAGAGTAGAGGTTCCTATAGGCCAGTTTTGGCCCTTATATTTCACAACCCTGACTTAAAAGAAACAAGATTTGCATTGAACATATTTGTGGGAATAATTGTTCCAACTCCACATGTGCCATTCTACTAAAAATTGGTAAATCAAGACATCTGAGATAAAACCATGATAAATTGTATGAACATCAAAATAACCTTGATCACATGCTAAGGCATGATCTCTCCTCTAAAGACCATCAAATATGTCTGGTAGCCCTGTTTTGTGAGCAGCCAGTACGCAGGAAAGTACTCAGATGACTATCCTCCATTATGTTATTTTTAAGTAGACCAACAAGCTTTTGTAAGTCACCAAAGAAACGAAGGAAACACCTTTAAAGAGTTCCAATTCTGGTATCTGGTGGAAGAACAAGTTTATCCACTCAAAGGACTTACAAAAACATTTATGAGACTGTGTGACAAGGCTTCAATCTGTTTAAAATGTTCATTCCATACATGAATAAAGATTGATTTTCATCAGAGCACTATTTTATTTCATGTAAAAGAAAACAATAAAACAGCAAAGACCTTACTCAAAAACGTTGATAATATGGGGGAAATAATTATATTATATTGAGTGTTTTGGATTTTAGTTTTTTCCGGAAAGGGGAAATACAAAAAATGGCAACAAGTGGAAAACAAAGAAGGAAAAATTTACAAAGAAAAACAAGAAAAAGAGAAGAAATAAGAACACAGAAAAAGTAAAAATAAATAAATAGCCAAGATTCATAAAATAGCTAAAGCTGGGAAATACATTAAAGAAAAGAGGGCAGAAATCTGTTATACCAAAATTGCACCTTTGACACTTCAGGAAGGCAAAATCAGCTTTTATACAGTATTTCTTTTAGCTAATTTACATGTTTTGTAGCTCTGAACAATGAACTTAATTTGGTGGGAAAATCCCCCAAAAGATCATTTGTGTAAGTACACATTTCAAAGATTAAAGTTCAATATAATTCAATGTTATTTTTTTAATTACAAGCTTACAAGCTACATTAAATCAGATGTTATAAAATAATTAAACTGTGCTATTTTGTGCAGCTAATCTGAAAACAGGTTAAAGCACAGTATGTTAAAAAAAAAAAAAAACAAGAACAAAACAAAACAAGTATACTGCTTCTTTTTCTGTATTGCTCCTGGAATATTTGTCCTAAAGGGATCAATGAAGATCAATTATCATCAAACCTATTCTGATTCAATCTGCACTGATGAGCCTGTGCACATGAGCCCACGTGCACATAATCTACTGCCACGTGCCAGTTAGGATGTGAAAAAACATGACAAAACAAGGCTACTTATCGCTTGTATGCCACTTCTAAAAAAAAAAAAAAAAAAACTCCAATCCACTACTTTTAACTTTTCTATCCTCATGTCAACTTAAAAACAGTACTTGAGAAAGTTTCTCGTACTTTTCTTTTGCCTTCTCAGTTTGAGCTCTGTACTTCACGTGAGACATTTAAGGAACATCTGTAAATTGTACTTTCTGCTTTCCTTCATTTGCACGCTTTGAATGACAATAAGAGAAACTAATCATTGAGCACAGATAAGAAGTCATTCAAACAACAGTATGCATGCAAAGAAAACAAAGATAGCAGAAGTGCTTTGCTCGAGGTTTCACACTTAAATGGAGCCAAGATACTTTAAGCCAATCAGGGGGCAGACTGTTGGTGAGTTTGTTTACTTCAATAGAACTAAAGCAAACCACAATCTCCTTCTGAGCCCACGTTTACCTCTTAAACAAATGATTCACTGTAAACGTAAACCGTAAATGTAACCGATAAATATTGGTTTAATCAAAGCAACAAGACTTATTTTCATTCAAAAAAATATACCAGAAAGCTTAAATTTGAATCCATAAATACTTTAATCTATCTTCTCAAATCATTGTTCACTAGAGGATTCTCATTCCCAGGATTTATTTTTAGTGATTCTTATTTTTCACTATTCCAAATACATTTTATATTCTTGTTTTAATTGGCTTTTAAATACACTTTTATTTTCTTAATATATTGTTTTATTTCTGTGATTTAAAAATATTTTGTATTTCTTTACCTTTGTGAAGCACTTCATTTTGAATCGCCTTGTGTATGAAAGGTAGATAAAGTTATATGTTATCCTCAATGAATGATATTACAACTAAATCCATTCATTTTGCTCATTCCAAAAAACTTGCTTCTATCATTGCATTTTAATGTAAATAAATATTATAAATATTGTTTGGGATTTGGCTGCAGTTACAAAACCAAATAGTCTTCTACAAGTGGTCACAGCAGGCACTATCTACATGTGGGCACGTGCCACTTTAACTGTCAGTAAGTGGAACTAATCGACTGATTGTTGGGTTGAAACTTAAAGGGATCAAAGATAACAAGTTATACAAACAACACAGCCTGCAGGTTAAAAGAAAAAAAAAGAAAGAAAAAGAAAGAGGCGAGATAGCAGATGTACTTTGCTTGAAGTTTCACACTTGACATCAATGCTAAGCTATCTGAAGCCATGCGGCTGCAGACACAGTGGAGCCACGACAAACTCTGATACTGAGAACTCTCCTCTTAATTAGACTAATAGTCAAGCATGATCCCCTCATTAGCTCCCGTTTGAAATGCAGATCCTGGGAAAACAAAGCAACCGAAAACCAGGTGGGTGGAAACTTGTTGATCCTGCAGTGTTTTTATGTGATAATGCTGATTGGCTTTTAAAAGCTTCATTCTCATTGGTCTGTCTGGAGTTTGGACTCCATTCTTATTGATAGTTTACTCTAAAAAATAAATAAACAGGTGATTTACACAATCATGTGGAGGAACTTTAACCATCTTTATTGTTTTTTGGGGGTTTGCAGCCTCTTTAAAATCAAAGGCAGGATGATCCATTCAATTGGAGCTAATCCTGCAATAAAGATTATTTCATCAACTTTATCTTTTCAGACAAAGCTCATACTATGCTCTCAATCTGCAACATCATTTCTAAGTTTAAAAAAAAACGATGATCTTTTTTGATTTTTGCAGCAAACATGACTTTATTCCATAAATAGACTTTTCTGCTCTGGTTATTTACAATCATATGAAATAGGTAATTATTTCTGTAGATATTTATATTAATTAAAACATTCAGGGAAAACTGTTGACAATTAAAGACAAATACAAAGTTTTTAAGGAGCGGTTTTGTAGTACAGCTGCGGGAGGTGGAGTAGCTGCGGCCACATTGACATCTGCTGGCAGTACAACAGCCGGTCCGTGGGAGCATAAGGTCTGTTCAGAAACTGGACCGGTACCAAACCCCGGAGAGGGCTCTGCGACAACTCGAAGTCCATTGTTTCCTGCATTGCTCGTTTCATCCTCATCCTCCGGTTCTGAAACCACGTTCTGACCTGGAAGGAGGCAACAACACGGTTACAGTGCGCACTGCGCCAAAAGCAACCCGAAAATCACAACTCGAATTGACTTCTCCTCTCACCTGAGTTTCTTTTAGACCAAGCTTCTTGGCAGTTTTAACTCTCCTCACAAGGTCCACGTATTTGTACTTGCGGAAGATCTTCTCCAGCTTGGCGACCTGCTCGTCGGTGAACTTTGTGCGTCCGCGGGGCACGTGGACCCCGACTTTCTCTATGGATGAGTCACTCAGAGGCGAGCCCAGTTTGTTCTCGTCTCCTGATGAATAATCGCTTGTCTTTGAAACTGTGAAAAGGATGGAAAAATAAGTTAGGATTACAAAAACAATCCGGATTTGATCTGAGCAGGAAGAGATCTTACTTGGTGACGCGCAGTTTACAGATGACGAACATGATCCCGGGTCCTTTCTGGCTTCCCGGTGTTGTTGCTCGGTGGGTTTGGATGTTTTTGTCTGCAGGTGACTCTTCCCCAGTGTCGGCGGTGCTGGCTGCACCATGCACGGGATGTGAGGCCTGCGTGAAGTCTCTGAGTCTCCTCCAGCTCCGTGCGTCTCTGTGGCACCAACGCCGCCGCTGTAGCAGCTCTGAGCCAGCCAGTCCACAGACGAATAGTTCACCATGTTGGCAAATGTTGCTCGGTGAACAGTAAATCCAGCAAATGTCAGGGGGAGAAAGTGTCGGGAGTGCACCTCCGCCGGGAGCTTTTTATAGCGCGCTGAGCCCCGGCGCCGATTTGCATATGTAGAGACCCTTGTTAACGCCCGATCGATCCGGATGATTAGGGGATAATGGCCCCTTTACTCAGGTTTTTTACGTGTGAGTGTTTGAAGACCCTGGCGCCGACGAGTCTGTGAGAAAGAGCTCATACATTTGTCTGCCCCAGCTGAAACCGTTGTATCTCCTGCAGAGGTGAGGAGGGGGAATACTTTTATATTGATGTATGCATGAATACTACGGAAACTCAATAGGACCGAACTTGTAGCTCATCTTAAACTTCATGTTTCAGAGAAAGACTATTCAGAACCTATTCAAGATCCACATTTACTGTCGGTACCACAGTGGATTCACTGTGAATATTGTATGTCTATATATCTTCATCCATCTATATCTTCATCCAGTGGTTGAGCAACTTTAAACTGGACCAACAAGCCCCTGAAACTCACAGAGGAAACACCTTGAAAGAGTTTCCATTCTTCACATATGTATGTGCATATATATACAGAACTTTAGACTCAAGAGTTTCTGGTTAAAGAACAAGTCAATTCACTCAGATTATTGATTGCATCTAACTGCAGACTTTGTAAGAGGGCTCAAAAAATATAGGCTTTTTACCTAATGAGATGATTTTCATAATTTCAAAAGTTGATTTGGATCACGAGCAGATGATCATGGTTTAAACTCATTATATTTCAAAGTTTAAATAGTTTATGTCCATAGATTTTAAACAAATAGTATTGATGCAGTTGTCAATATCAGCATTCCTTTGTGCGATTAAATGTTCACTGTCAGTACAAATTGTATTTAAAAAAATATATATATTCAGCAAATCTGAATACTGTTTTCCAGCATATATATCAGATTTAATATGACTTAAAAATACTATTGGTGTTAATTATTCTCTCAATATGTTGCTTTAATTAAACCCCTTTTTTTTGTGGAAACAAAAGCTAATTTGTAGACAAACTCAGTGACATCATAGTAAAATAATGCCTGCTGCTACTCTCGTTTTTTTAGCACGACATTGCCGCTGGAAATTCAATTTCCTTAAGGTATTTGTTTGAGAGGGGATCAATGAAGTGTTATCTAATCTAATCTGATTTAATCTGAGCAGCGATCAAGCAGCCACACGCACATAATGCTTGCAAAGTGACAGCCACGTGCCAAAGCTGTGACAAAACAACTCTTGTTTATGTATAAAAGTTACTTTTTGAAAACTTTAAATGAACTATTTTTCACATTTCTGGCTGCAAGATTGCATGTAATTCGGTAAATTAAAAACATTTCTGGCTATTTTATTGTTGTTAATTAGCTGGGACTGCTGTAAATTACAGCTTCTTCCAGGTCTATAATCCTGCATAGACATAACTTGTAAAACCCATGGAGGTTATCATTATTAGAACTAAACAAATCAAATTTTTCTCAAATCATGATTAAGTTACTTATTTTACTGTCATCAGCTGTCCACAATGCTAACTTCCTCTAATAAAATACAACATGAGCTGAACTTGTTATGGTAAAGATTATGACTTGGGCCATTTCATCAAGAATGACAATTAATCACAAAACAGAACAATTACATTTTTTAATTATCATCTATATTTGCATAGTTTTATTTGAACTTGAAAAACAGACTTGGGCCAATCGTTTTAAGACTTTGTTTACGTGACAATGTTTCAAGTAAAAATGCATTGTTTTTGTGTTTTTGAATTGGAAGTTTCACTTTTACACGGAAATGACAGAAACACTTAAAACAATGGAGTTTTCATGTTTTCATGTTGATGCACACAGTTGAATTTTTTTTGTAATTAAACCAGGCACACAGAGAACAGCACCCTAACATTTCCAATCACGAGTACTGAGACAAACAACGAAGCTAGATGGTTCTGAGGGGTGACTCTCAACTATAAGTCCCAGGAGAACATGGACTGGGAGTCATGGTACTCGAGAGGCCGTGATTGTTGCTATTGTCCATCTACACGTGCATACGCATAAGAACTACGCCATTGTGCATAAGAACAGAGACAGAGCCTGACTATTTTCAAAAAGTTGCATTTTCAGTGGCTCTTAGCAGCTTTGTTGTTTAAATGGATGCCCCAAAGACAATGAAAGTTGACTAATTTCACTTGTAAACAAGGCCTAAAAGGCTGGATATATGCTAGCACAGGGGTGTCAACATTTTAGTTCAGGGTCACATACAGTATAGTTTCATCTTGAGTGAACCGAGCTGGTAAAATCATGCCATAATCACCTTTATATTTAAATATTTTTGTTTTGGAGCAGAGTAAACATGATGAAATGTGCCAATATTTTTGGCAAAAAATAAACAATTAATTTCAAAAATGACTACAATCTCAATATAAAGTAAATTTTCTGGCATAAAACACAATGAAATACCCAGAAAACTTATCCTATAGCTGTAACATTATGCATGTTTTTACAAACTCACCCTGACAGCATGGCTTTGAAGCTAGTTTTATAGCAATACAAGGTAACTAAGCTTCCAGTATCACCGATATCTCAGCTCGGTTCTCAGTAAGAAATGTGATGAAAAATCAATGTTTTCTTGGAATTTTTTAAAAATTTATTGGTGGTTTGGTGGGACAGATTGGAGCTTATTTTAGCTGATTGTAGGACAACTTGTCCACAAAACTGCAACCCCGGACAACTCATCCACGGACTGCACCCTCAGTGGACAACTCCTCCACGGATGAGATCTTGGGAGAAAATAAATCCTGTACCATGTAGTTTTACATAGTATTTCTCATTGGTAGTTTATATATCAAGTATATGTCCATACATATTTTGTATGGTATCATATGGCTTTGTTATCCTGTGTTATCCTGTTCTGACGTCGAGGCACTACAATGTCTTTACACCGTTATAAAGATACTTTAAAATCCAATCCTTCAAATCAATAATGCTTGAAAAAGCATGTATAGTCGCTACTGTCTGAGCCCCACAGCTCATTAACATGTTGGAGGGCGGGATCCCTCATGTTAATGAGCACCTGGAGGTATCACTCAAAGCAGTCATCTACGAAGCCCCGTTTTAACTTCATGGCTTATTTGTTTTCAAAAATACATTTCTGAAAATCATATTTCCGAAGACCCTATCTGAGCCGGTGCATGGTGCGCCCCTGTTGAGTTTGCACTCAGCCGCCAATGTTTATGTTTTTGAGTCAAATGTACTTAATAACTTATGTTTTTATGTCAAATACACTTAATAATCGTTCCCAAAAATATTGTCATGGACAAGTTGTCCAGGTTTGCAGTTTTGTGGACGAATTGTCCGTTCACCGTTTTGGCTCATGGGCCAATCCTTGCACATTCAAAGAGACTTGCTTCCTGAACAAGACCCTTTGGCCCACGAGCACTGCTTTGTGGCTGCTACAGACGGGTTAATTTGGGAAGGGAAATCCCCTCTTAACACTTTTCTCCTCTATAACTGTTTATACAGCACTCAATGCAATAATAATTGTTTTCAGCTTAGGTGTTGAAGGCATTTTTCCTACCTTTTGAATAAAAATATATATCTAAATGGTAAAACATTTTCATTTCAAGGATACCTTTTTTTTTTTTTACCTAAAGTTCTGCCATACAAACGAAGTTTCATATATTTACACTAAAATAAAAAAGAACAGTGTCAAACCATTGCAAACTGTCCATATTTAATTATATATGGCTTAAAATGTGTTTAAGCTCACTGTGCTCCCTGTGTTTCTATGAGAGGGTATAAACTCAAATTGAGTTTTTTTTTTTAACCCTCTAATAGAAACACAGCGAGCACAGTGAGAGGGTATAAACTCAAATTGAGTCGATTTCGGCACTGGGATTATTAATAAAATGATCAGGAGACTTTTTGAGGCGAGAACGTAGTGTTCATGTCAAAATATGTGAAGTTTAAATCCTCAATCATTTACTGATTAGAAAGGAAAAGACGACCAAGCTTCACAAAACTACAAAGTACACCTTCGTCAACAATCACTGAGTAGGCCGACATCCACAATTGCAATGTATATCACTGACTTGCGGTTTTAAAGCCAATATGTTGTTTTATCTGAGAATGTAGTTGCAGAAGGATGCAGAATTGCATCACTAAATTGAGCCGAATGCAACTAAACACCTAAAGTAACTGAAAAGTAGTTTACCTTGGACTTGTATTTGTAATTGAGTATACTATATGCAATGTAATGGCAGTTGTACCAAACTACAACATAGCATTGCTCTTGTACGCAGTTATACACAATAAAACTAAATAATATAATGGAACCCAAAAAGACGACGCTCAAAACACAACATCACAGCCTTTTAAAATGCAATAAATTTGACTATTTGCGCTGTCACCCAGACCATCCGCAATCATCCCTTTACATTTGTGTAACTGGAAGGGGAATACAAACAATCCTGCGGTGGTTCCGTATTGACAGGGTTGTGCGCCCCGGTGCGTCCTGGCGCCGGCTCACCACGGAGCAGCGTTTGGCAAGGGCGCTTCAAACGTCACAGATCAAAGGTGGTACAGTAGCGACACAATCACCGTTGAGTGGCGCTCTGTTCACATGCAAATGCACCAAAAACAAGCCGCGGCCGAGGTGGGAAGGGAAACAATCTGTGCGCGCAAACGGCGCTTATTAGCGCGCGTCCCGCGCACACAAGGAGACCGCAGGTAGTCCGCATTCAAAACAAAACGAGGAAGCTCGTCTTGTAACGCCTTACCATGGCCGTCTGACTGCCTGGAAGACAGACTCACATCCCTCCGCGGAGGTGCCAAAATAAACCCAAGAGACAGCGCGTCACGGGAGGCAAGGATTGTCTCCACATGCAGTCGCTCACAGACAATGGCGCATAAGTGACCGTTTAGTTATGTTACAAATCAGATGAGAGGGCGGCTCTGTCTGTTTCAAATCCTTTGGCAGCCCTTTATCGAGGAAACTTTGAAGATTTGACCTGATTCAAGGTAGATAATGATGATTATAATAATTCAGGAGAAAGCGAGACAGTGGAGCCGCCTTCACGCAGAGCAAATTTCCTCAGCCCTGTCTCTGGATCGTAATTGTATTCAAATGGGGACTCATTTGGGAGTTGTATCTTCAGAAAACCCCTTTATGTTGTTTATATAGCCCGATTCCAAAACCATTTGCCAGAAAGCCTATTCAGCAACAATTCAACTATAAGAAAAGACTCACTCATATCAAAATTGGGATAAGCAATCAGCATATAATCTTGTTTTAAGATTATGAGCATTAGGATGATCTTCCATCCACCCACCCATCTGCATTAATGCTTTTCAGGATCTCGGATTCAAACCTACAGGCAATTAACAGTAAAGGTAATAAACACACTTCCATGTCTGGAAAGAGGAGAACATGCAAACTCCACACAGGCAGTGACTTTCTTAGATATCGATATCCATGATTGTTTTTATTTCAAGATCCAAGTGTAATTTAAAGGAAGCATTTTGAAGTAAAAATAAAAGCAAACGTTTCTTTGTTTTTCTAAATTCATGTGCCCTGTGATGTGGATGAATGATCTCATTCAATTATAATATTGTAACAGTGAGATTGTTCCTGCTCACACCCCTCAGACATGTCTTCATCTTGACATTAATTTTACTCGGGGTTCTGCAACTTTTATGACCAAAAGACCAAGGTTAGTCTTAATCTCCTTCCAAAGTTCTTAAAGTTCATTTTGCTTCACTCAGTTCTTTGCCATCTTTCGTATTGAATATGGTTACACAGCATTTTAAATATGACTTCCATCCGGCCACAGTGGAACATGTGACGTCTTTCCAAGTACTCTGTTAACAAAGTAAATATGAATGGAGATTTACTGACATAAAACCTTTTTCCAAATATTGACCCCGTCATCTGTGTCGACCTCGTCCATTTCTTGCACTTTTTTTTGGCAGTGCCGCTTCCTCCAGTGCAGATTCGTGACTCAGTCTCACATCAATGACGTAGAAGTGCATACATGCGACTTCACCATTCAGACAGCAGTTGAATTGAAAGATATCAGATACATATTCAACTCGGACATATGATCGAGGCCTCGGCCTGGTGTGGAGAAATCAGAATTGTTATGTTCACACCCTCACAAAACAGATTGGACATGTGTCAATTGTGAGCAAAAAATTGGAATTTGGTCACATTTGCCTGCAGTGTGAATGTAGTCTTAGAGAGCGCAGATTGAAATCCTCCACAGTGGACACAAATGAATGGCTGTGTCTCAGGAGGAAGAGTCATTCCTGAGACATTTCTGCACTTTACTCTCACAATTCAAAACCATGCAGTTGAGGCCAACTGGTGACAGCAAAGTTCATCAAAACGCATGAGAGAAATCACAGGAACAGGCACATTTATCCACCACGATGCTAACAGTTCTTGGGTTCCTTATTCTGTGCCAAGATAATTCTGATAAAGGTCAATATGCGTCATTATAAGCCATGGTGCAGGTAGAGGTCAGGCCGAGCTTTCAGCTCCATCCTCCATCCTCCCCCAGCTGCTCAGTGAGGCAGGACTCTAAACCTGCCATGCATCCACGCCATCATGGACATTGTCGCACAATAATACACTTTTGCACGGAGCAGCTAACGAAATCTCATTTATTTGGCTAAATTAAGCAGATTTTCATAGCACGTCGCTTTACATCTCCACGCTGAGTCTCAAGGCAGAGGAGCAGAGAGAGAAGGAAAGAGGGAGGGAGAGGGTAGTAAAATAGAAAAATAGACTGAACACTGCTCTCCACACCAACACCTCATTATGTCCTATCATTTGCTCTGTAATGGCAATGTTTCGTCTTGACAGTTAGCTTGTTTTTTGCCCTTCACCAAACACAATTGAAAATAAAACGCAATTATCCCACGCTGGATTGTTGTAATGGAATTATTATTGGATCTTAATTTGTCAGCCTGGTCACACACTTCTCTGGATCACTAAAACTGCGTGTTGTCGATTAGAGGGAAATATGCAATCGATGGAACACGGAATAGAAAGCAATCTAGTGAGTCGGAGCCACATGGTGGTTAGTGGTGAGGACTCTCATAGTGACACCAGTTTGATTCGGGGTTTGAGGAGCTTTCTGTGTGGGGTGTGAATGTGTATTTGTAGGTTATCTGGCAACAACCCCAAATTAGATAGAGGCGAAAGGATGCAGTCAAACTCATCTCAACAACATCAAATTATTCTGATTCTAAAAGAGTTGTGATTTTAACCTGCTGCATAGAAGCACAATTGGTACAAAGTGGTCTGACGGTGAAATTAATTCCCAAACGAACTATATTTCTAAATTGTATCCACATTTTGACCAAAGGAATATTCCATAAGTATAGGAACTTGGTGCTTTTGGACCTTTCAAACCCAGTTGGTAATTCTTTTAACACCCTAAAAAGTCTTGTCTCATGGGGTCATCATTTCTAAAAGTCCAGAAATTGTTGTGTGTGGCGTTTTAACTTGTCCACGGACAACTCGTCAACAAAACTGCAAACCCGGACAACTCGTTGACACGATTCCGGACAGCTCGTCCACGACAATTTTTTTTCAGCATTATTGAATTATTGATATCAGTGCCATATAGCATATTTTTGATGACTCATTAAAGGTTTTTGTCATGTTTTCCTCCTCTGAACTGCCGTAAGATCTATTTTGGTCGCCACCATCTTGGGTGTTTTGCACTCTCCTATTGGACCAGCAGCTTACATGTGTCTCAGACACAACACAACAATATCATTATGCTCGTAAAAATAGTATCAACTTTAAACACTGGTTTAAAAAAAAACAAAACCCCTGCAGGATTTAACATAGACAACTTTTGACATCTAGCTCAGGACTAATATCTCCAAATAATTTTGAAATCTCATCCATGGACAAGTTGTCCGCTGATGGTGCCGTCTGGTGACAAGTTGTCCTTGTACCGTGGCGTTTACAGGGATGAACATACCTCATTGGATGACTACTTGCCATATGCACTTCACCCATTATATTTTAAAACGTCCACAGCTGTGTGCTGACGGTTTTTCTATTTTCTTCCTCGATGACATGGAGGACTTGAGCATTTCTGGTGTTTTGGTCAGTTTTGACATTATAATCTTCTTTCCAATGTTTCATTGAATCTCTTTAAAACAAAACTGCTCAAAGTGAACCCCCTCCATGTTCACAGTTCATCAGAAGATGATCTCTGTCCATCACTTATATGGTAAAACTGTATGACTGCATTATGGTAGTTTCATTCAAATTGTGTCTTTATTTCTGTGTCACAGTATGAAATCCTTTTAGAAATTACATGCTTGACCTGCATTTTCAGCAAAGGAGCTAAAGTCTAAATGACGCAGAATGGCAGCGACACTTGTCAGTACTGAGATGATAGCACTTTCCAAATGTGCAGGAACAAAGAACAATTAGCAACTTTTGAAAATGTGTCCTGCATAAGTAGATATTGCACTAAGATACTTGGATTTTGTAATTGAAGCTTGCAAACTGTCTCAATCAGGCGTGTCAAAACATTCAGGGGCCACAAACAGCCTAATTTAGTTTTGAGTGGACTGGACCAGTAAAATTATACAATTATAATCTTTATATTTTAAACTTTTTCTTTGTTGTTGAGTGAAGTTTTGTGCAAGCTCTACTATGAAATGTTACTATGCTTAGTGCCAATAGTGGCAGTTCAACAGTGACAGCGCAAAAAATAGTGAAGTGATCCGATTTAATTCATTGCAAATTATTGTGTTTGCATCCTAAAACTGAACCAACAGCACCAACGGACACTCCAAAAATATAGTGTTGTGCATCAGTGTATATATATTATTTAAAAAAATAGGTCAATAAGTTGGACTTTTTGGATTGTTTGGATGTTGCATCGAAAGCCAGAGTTCAGAAAATATAAAACATTGTATTCATTTGTACATATTCAGTGAATTTTTGTTTTACATTTTTGAAGTATTTTAGTAAAAATGAAATGAACAGCAGTAAGATTCCCCTTCAAAGTCGGTGTTGTGTTTTATCCCAAACAAAAGCAATTTTTTTATTTTTTTTATTGTTATTTTTTATTTGAGCAGTACACATTCTGCTCAAAAGGAGTCATGACTTGATTCTGAGGTTGTATTTTCAACTAATGGTTCCTGGTCCTTAAAATGAATGCTGCCTTAATAATGATCACATACCACACTGCCCTGCCATGTTCAGTCCACGTGTATTGATTTATGTAGTCCTCAGCAGCTAAATATACAAGCCACTTTCATAAACCGTGTCAAGGAAAGTCAGTCCAAACTGAGAAACAATCATCCCAGTCATAACATCCACTTGTCATTATGTAAGAAAAATCGATATTGTCAAAATTCAAAAGCTGTAGAATCAGCAGGAAAAGCTTTTATAATAACATAATAATACAAGGAAAAACAATATTACTGGTGTATTTTTTTTTTTTTTTTTTTTTTTTTTTACAAATGATGAACTTATAAACAGTTAGAGAGATTTCCAGTCCAGCAGGCCTCCTGCCAGCGGTGGTTAGTGCACAGAGGTGCAGCCTGAGCTGTGACATGAGGTGTTGACCTGGTGGTGGCGCTGTCAAACTCTGGGCTAAGAGGTGTGACCGAGGCAGGTCTCACTGGAAGGTGGCCTTGACCCTCCTCAGCGTGTCCTGGATCCTCTTCGCCTGGCGCTCGCTCGACTGCAGGAAGTTGGCGTCGTTGCCAGCGGCCAAGAGGTGGATGTCAGAGGCGGCGAGCCGAGTGATGCGGCAGCGGAGGTAGGCCTGCAGCCCCTGGTCAGGGATGTAGGGGTACGCGGCCTCTTGGAAGGCATGGACTTGACTCACAACCTTAGCTATGCTCCTGGAGGCAATGCCCCATGAATGAGGATGGACAGAGAAGAAGAAAAAAAAGGACACAGAACATAGAGGAAATGAGTAGAAAATCCATATTTTGGTGCATTTAATAGCTTTTTTCCTCTTCAGTTTTATCTGTGACCTAATTTGGAGAGAGCTGGGAGAACCCAGGGTCCATGATAACCAGCTGTGTCTCTGCTTTCTCTGTTAGATGTCCTGAACTCAGCATCTGGCTACAGCCAGTCACCTCTCAGCATCTGGCCTGAAACCTCTCTTCCAATCAAGCCCCGTCCCACAGGCGCCATCTGGAGCAATGCTGGCACCCCTGTCGCCGACTCAAATTCAACAGCTGTGCCATTACCATCCAACCGCCACTTGTTGTGACCTCAGCATCTGGTCAGCCATATTGGACTGAAGGAGAAGGACACAGAAAAAGGCGTCCTCTTGGGGAGTTGGCCGACTTTGTCACAGACGAATGCACAGGATGAAGGCAGCAAGCTCATTTTCGCTTAATGACACTAACTGCTTGTATTTCATGCTATGCATCGGGATAATTTCACTGCCTGCACGCATGTTTAGCCATCGTTACTCCTTTAACAGTCTGAAATCCCAGCATGCAGCAAAATCATGGCTGTAATCATGAGGGAAATGAGATTCAACGCTGTCCCCCCCCCCAAAGTTTTTAAATCATGAAGCGGAGGGTAATGTATGCTTTACGGCTCAGCAGAGACACCGCTATCAGAGCTGGGACCATAATATGAAGCGTGAGTGAAGACTTGCAGCTCGACGACTTGAGTTACTTCTTGATATTTTACACTAAGGCAACGCTTCCAGTGAAAACACAGAATTTTTGTGTTGCCATGAAACCACACACGTGCAAGCAATATATATTAACAATGGGAGTATAAAAACATTTGTATGGACAGACGACAAAGTTGGGTTGTACTTCTGGGCGACTCAACTATAAAACTACCAAGTCTAAGAAGAATGTGGACTGGGAGTCATGACACTGGTGCAAATGTCCATCCACTCGCATACAAGTAGAACAACTATTTACTATGGCTGCAGTATGCATGTGCAGTAGCAGGTTGTTTTCCTCTGTTGACACGGAGACGAAGTACTCATACAGCCTCCATCAATGTGATAGGTATGACCTTCTTGAACCAATTCACATACTGCCAGAGTGAACATTCTGGAATATTTGAGACAGTCACTGTCCAGCACTTGAACCTAAATAAATAAAATTGCTTGAACATTTATAGTTTTCATTTTTACAAGGGCAAACAAGCCAAGTACCTGACGGTGTACTGCTCTTGAATGGATGGATGGATGGATGGATGATACCAAGTGCACTTTCAATGGATACATTTCATAGATCTTTACTTTTGAGAACTTCTGAGATTATTTTATTATTTGGTAGATTGACAGAAATAACAACTGTGAACTTGCATTGCTCTCGTCAAAGCCATCAAACTGCACTCAAAAAAAGCGTCGGTGTACCTTGATAGAAAATAACAGTTGCTGATTTTCTTTTCATGTCAAAGGCATCTGATGGCTTGAAAGAGAAAAGGGAGCTATGCAACTGCCTTAGTTCTCCTTTTAATGATGGAAAGATATAATCACAGCATATTCCAAATGCAGCACTTACTTTGACTGATTTTCAACTTTCTTTCTCCTTTTCACTTTAATAACATGCTGGGGGGGGGGGGGGGGGGGGGTGTCATTGGAACGGTTGGTAGACTGTCTTTCGAGCAGAAGGCCATAGGCTTAATTTGCAATCATCACGGTTAAAGTGTCATTGAACAAAACACTGTACCTCAAACACATCCCAGTGGATGGATAGAGCACCGTAATATGGTTTGTGAACAGTGGTGTTTGTTGCTGGAAAGTTTTGAAAACAATGTTATAGTTCAGTGACACCGAGTAGCGATGCCTTCCAAATAGACAGTCCTTCAGCATTATGATATGAGGTAGAACAGGTGTAGAAAAGTAACATTATTCCTGTGGCTTGGCTCATATAGTGCTTTTTAAGTTGGCAGGCAAAGAATTTAACCTCCACAGGGAGCCATTTATGGTTGCTCAAGGGCAGTTCAACATCTGGAACCGCACAAACAAAAGACAACCTGACTTACACAGGATACGCTGGACTTTCTTTGGTTTCCTTCCACTGTACTAAAATGTATGGAGAAGTCGGTGCCTCGCAATTGAATGTTGGCGTCAATGTGAGTGGTTATATGTGCTGTGTTTAAACTATGATGGGCCAACTGCCTGTCCATGATGTATGCTCCCTTTGTAAGACGGGATGGGATTCAAAATACCAAAATGGATAAATCTGTTGAGAAGACGGATGGATGGACTTTTCTACAGTATTAACACTGATCATGGGTGTCATCCTTTTAGTACACAAGGACAATGTGGAACCTTGTCAGTTCTCATAACTCTGCTTTTGTGACCTTTAAAGTTCCGACTCCAGGTTATTGCTTCACTCTGCTTTCGGTCAGTCAGAATTAACAAATGTGTTGCTGTCAAGTACAGAGATTTGGAGAAGAATGTGAAAGAAGTTTGTGAAACAGCAATATTTTGAATCCCAACAAGTAAGAAACAGATTGCTCATCTGAAAAAAAAAAATTTAATTGACAGCCTCTATTTGCAAGATTCATGTTTGCTAAGACTTCAAAATTCAGGCTTCATTGACACTTTATGAGATGTCCAAAGTTTTTTCAGTGTGGGAAACATGTGATGACGTGAAGAAACCAAGTGCCTGAATTTATTAATTTTTAAGAATAGAAAGTTGTAACTCAATATCTAATGATCAGTTCTGTGTAGCACATTGTTAGCCATAGGTAAATAAACTCAGGCTTTTCTCAAAACTTTAACTTTTTTCCCCCTCCTAGTGTCTCTTTCCGTTATTAATAAAGGCAACAGGTTAATGAGAACATCGGCACAAGTGATTTCACACTTGAAAGACGCCAGATGAGTTATGAGTTTAAGTGGAGGACTTCTAACTCCTTTATATAGTCTGATGATGATACAGACATGTTATGTTGATTATTTTACGCAATTGAATAAAAACTATTACCGTATATTGCAAAAAGACATGAGGCCGTTGGTACTGGTGACTGAAGCGTACCTGAGTTTGGTCCACTTGTATGCCCCGGTGGTGAGCGTGAATGCCCCGATCTCCAGCTGCTGGACATGCATGGCCAGTATGTGCGCTGCAGGCAGGGTGGGCCTTTTCTTAGCGTTTTCTCCCCCCACCAGACACAAGTCGTCGCTCTTCAGAAAAACCTGCGAAGGGAGCGTGCACAAACAAGTTCTTACAGGCATGAAAGATTAAAAACAACTTCCAATTAATCCGAAGACGCACGACACAGTTCTAAGCACATCTGGTGTGAAGAAAAGCCACCTCTTTACGTTTCAAAGTCAGCAGAGCAAGCTACGTGTCTGATTCCAGCTCGCGGGAAAGTTGATGCGATGCGTGGTGTTCGATGCGTCAGGTTCTTTTAAGGTTGACTTTCAAGAGGAGAGCCAGCTGTAAGCTCGCAGCAACTCGCCCATGTTGCTTCGAGCTGTTTTTCTATTGATTCGTTTGCCCTGCAGCTGAGTTTCACAATATGTGGCCATCCATGCCTTCAGATACAAACACCATTCGTGTGCAGCTTCCCAAACAGACACACACATGCACACACACACCTGCACGGCTCGTAGCTCCTCGAGGATCTCACACACCTTGGAAGGCAGATGTTTCCAAGCCTGTTGGCAAAAGTGGTTTTTATTCGGTGTCACTGAAATGAAGGCAAATTATCCTGGTTCAACCACTATAAACCTGCCTTCAGATGAAAATATGGAAATCTCAATTTCCTGAACACTGGTGTCTTTTAATTGTGATTTCTTTTTTAATTAGTCCTTTTGGTGGGACACATCCTCCCTCGCCGTGTTCACACTCACCACATCTCATTTGAATGCATTAATTTCTCATTTGAGAAACTGATTAAATGCCATCGGAGCTCCGTCACACTCCCAGAAAACATTCGGCTCGAGGGGGGCAGGAGACTTATTACGCAAACTTCCAAATATACATAAGGAGGAATTTATTAGATGTGGGCCTCACTGGTAATTGCCTGACAATCACGTTCTCCAGTCCTCCGAGGACCTGCATGGCTGTGGCGAAGTTCCTCAGCTCGTAGCAATGCTTTCCAATCCAGAGATACTTGGTCAGCAAAGCAACTTGTGTCTGCAAGAAAAGTGGGGTTGGGAAAAAAATGCATAACACAGCAAAATGCTAAAGTCAACCACAGTGCTACACTCTGGTTGACTACATAATGAAGCTTGTACGGTAGAAAAACAAATCCGACTCAAAGCTAAAGTCTACTGTGGACATTTTGTTTTACATTCTCACAACTCATCCACTTTTCCCCCAAAACCATTTGGAGCCAGTGGGGCAGGTATGACTTTAATGGAGCAGCAACATGACTTGAGTTAAGTGTACTTCTACATTTGAGAGAGACAATTTGTTTTGTGTCTGCATGGATGCGTAAATGTCTTAGTATGCTCTTTTTACATATGGATTTTACTGCTCTTCTGCTATAGCATGGATCTAAAACCTGCGGTTCCAGGGCCACATGTGGCCCTTCTGGAGCGGCTCTCTGAAGCTTTCACTAAATTTGACATCAATAAACATTTGATCTTATCTCCATTCAATTTACATAAAGTTATTTTTAAAAGGATTCTTAACTCTTGGCTAAAAAGGGCTCTAACCAAAGGCGCAATAACAAAAAGAAAATCGCTAAAATCACAAGAAATGACAAAACCTGTGAAAAGAGCTTAAAAAAAATCGAAAGTTTATGCATTTTCTAAAGACTATAAAGCTTAGGAACAAATATATATAGGCTATATAGGACCAGACGGCGGGCCCACATCAGGCCCATTTTAAAATCGCTGCATTGGCTCCCCGTTCGCATCAGGATCAATTTTAAGGTTCTTTTATTTGTTTTTAAGGGTCTTAATGGCTTTGCACCCTCCTATTTATCTGACCTACTTTTGACGTATCGACCCTCACGGGCACTGAGGTCCTCCGGCGCCGGCCTTTTAATTGTGACTCAAACCAGAAGCAAGACCCACGGGGAGGCTGCGTTCAGCTCCTACGGGCCCCCATTTGTGGAACAGCCTGCCAGGGAACCTGCCGGAGTCCTTTGAGGTTTTTAAAAAAACAGTTAAAAACTCACCTTTTTAATGAGGCTTTTAACTGACTTTTATTTATATGTATATGTTTACATGCAGATATGCATATGATCTATTTATCTACTTTATTATCTTTTATCTACTTTTATTAGGTTGTTAACAGAATTTTTTTATCTCCAGTGGTGCCTCTCAGAGGTCGCTACACTGGTGGTGGTCGGGTTCCCCACTAGGTGGGCGGTCCCATGGGTTTCCCTGCCCCGGGCACCTCACTGGTCCCCTACCTTTGATGTGGGATTCGCCGGTCTGCCCGGGCTGGGGGGATCTGTGAGGCAGTGCCCCCTGTGGTTAGAAGCTGTGCCACCCCCAGCGTGGACAGCCCCCAAATATGGCCCTTTCCTCTCCTTACTCTTCAGTGCCTTGCCCTGTCTTCATACCACTAGGCGTGTGTGTATTCATTTGGTTTTTTTTTAATTATCTATTGTAATAAAAAAGTGCTCTACAAATAAAGTTGATTGATTGATAATATATTGGTCATAAAGGTTGCAGACCTCTATAGTGATGGCTGTGTTTGGCCTCAGTATCGACTCGCATGCTCACTTTTCTTATTAATATGTGGCACTGTATTAAGGCTCTGTTTCTGTACATAGTATTGAAGGACCTGTATGAAACTTGGCTTGACAAAGGTGAGCCTGTGAGTCTTAAACGAAAGCAAAAACATTAAAGTGGATGATAAATCTGCAGGTGGAGGTGACGATATAACATCCATTAAATCTCAGCACACACAGAAATCTATTTCTACATGCACACATTTCAAGATGCACATAGAAATCTAAGTACACAGTAACAAATGTCATTACTCATATCATTGCTCATACATAAATATGAATCTGGAGAAGCAAGCACAAGTAATTTTGCTACTATATTAGTCTCATACACCCACTCCTCCCACTGTGAGCTATTAGAAGAACGCACACAGGAATAAAGATAATTACACTTTAATTTAGCATTGGCGAATAAAAAAACATGGCGAAACGTGTTATGATGTTTTAATCTATAATGAGAACTTGCAAGCTCCTGTGCAGCTTTCCTGGAGGGATCTATGCTGTTCTCTCCCAAACACCAAGGTAAATAGAAAGAAGCATGAGAGGCTGTCATGTCTTTGACAGCTTTGGGCCTGACCCACTAAAACATTGGTGTCAAACAGTTCAGTTAGTTCAGCCCAATGTCAACTCGAGTGGGCCGGAATGTAAATAGTAACATTATAGCAACTTTTCCCCCCAAAAAACAATACTTGGCAGAGAAAATTATTAAAGTCTCAACATAAAGCAAATTTGAACAGTACCTCTTGGTATAAAATGCAGTGAGATGAAAAAAACCAAAAAAAAACCAACTAAAAATAATAATGATAATAATCCTATATTTAGAGACTTTTGCATCATTTTGCATCAAAAGAAAAACAAAAAAAGACACTTTGCAGCGTTTACCATTCACGATTCAAAACCTTTCTTACCATTGTATAACTGAAGACACTAGTACAACAATATTATGGTAGTATGCTCTGAGTTAAAATAGGAAGGATAAAGAGATGTAAATGAAATAATATGATAAAAAGGAAAGATACAAATGGAAACAAATATTAATAGTAATTCACATATTAACATATTAAGAAATGTTCAATAATAGCATGATAGCTTTGAGGCTAAAGTTAGTTTTGGTGTCAGTGTTCAATATTCTGTTTAAAAAAAAAATGCAAAAAAAAAAAAATCTGTGTTTTTTTTTTGGTGCACTGGATTAAAGCATCATGCAGACCATTTTAGCCCATATGCCTTATGTTTGACACCTCTGCACTGAAAGGTTTGTGCGCATAAAAGGGCACAAATGTGATATGTACGAACTGGACGCTTTGATGATCACGTCAAACATTTGCCTTCACGACTATACAATACTAGACCCTTTGTCCAGATTGCAGAACATATGTGAGGAGTTCATGCTAGCAGATTATTGTACCACATGCAAAGTGATCAACAACGCTTGAAAAGGCTCTGTTTGTAACATGTTTGAATGGGAGGTGTAACTCACCTGCAGTTATTCAGCATTTCTTCAACTGGCTCTCCACCACTTTTACTTGCAGAATTTACCTTTAGACCTTTTCTGTGTCATATTTCAAACTTTTGACTTTATGACAGGTCATCTTCTAGGTCCAGCTCCATGGTCATGTGTATGTAGAAGCCTAGTGCTCCACGCAATCACGATGATAAACACAAACCAACAAACTTCGAAATGTTGCAGCGACCAGCAGGTTTTTGTCATAAATGGTCAAAAGCACACAGAAACCTAATAAATACTCCTTTATGCACATGTTATTTAGTAGATCACCTGTAAACGTGTTATCTATTTGCATGAATCTTCATTTTAGCACACTTTTTGTAAGAAAATCAAATGTTTAGAGTGCAGTGTATTGAAGAGATACAGCGAACTTTGCATTTAGACCTGCTACACCAGACTTTCGAGCAATTCTGTGGCTTTATCGCCTTGTTGACGGTGGAAACGCTGCTAATGTACAAGCGCACCAGGGAAGTAGTCCTCTGCATTGTGCGAGTGGATGGACAATAACAGCAGATCGTCACTCGGGCAGCAGAACCCAGCAGGACTTCTTGGCCTGGAGTGCCATTAAAGGCCTAATATGACAACTTTTCTGTGCTTCTGCCATAGCCATGTGTAAATGTGAAAGTTTTCTAAAATACAAAGAAAAAAAAAGATTTGTTTTAACTTGAAATGTTGTATAAACAGCCAGCCATCCTGTTTTTAGGTATTGCTCTATTGTAATGAAGCTTAAACTAAAGCTGCCTACAGCTGGAAGTAGTTGTTTGGCTGTTTGTTTTCTCAAGGTGGCAGGAACAAAAATTAAGTTAGGTCTGACTGAAATGAGTGAATGTATACAGTATATTCACTCTTATGTATGAACCACACCTGCTTCAAATTCCTGACCACGGGCACAATAGTTGTTGGACACCAGGAAAGAAACAAAGTTCTGCTCAGTCCAGTGGAGAGAACGGATTTCTTTGTTCTTGTTGAGTCTGAATGAAGCTGACTGACACGTACAGGTAAGAAGATTGTAAAATTGTCTTCAATAAATCCACTTGAATTCAAGCTGCTGAAGGGAAGCCGCAAATTAAGATAAATCCCTGAATAAAATGTTAAAAAGCAAGAATTAAAACATTGGAGATGGCGAATGGAAACATTGTTCCATTCCACTTTAAAACCAGAGAAGAAACGGAGCACACATATGGACAGACCCTGTGACCGACCGCTCACGCTGCGACTGCCGGCTTTCATGAGCGATGTCTCTTCTCACCTTGACCGAGTCACAGATGACGATTTCAGCAGAGATCCAGTTTGCCACATTGTCAGCATAAGTGAGCAGCTTGTGAAGCGACCCCCCATCCGATGGTGTCCCCTCGTTCACCAGCACACTGCTGCCATCTGCTGGCGGGATCTGTTGTGACACATTCCTGCCAGCACAGAGAGAAACAGAAACTTCCTCTGAAATCACGAAACGATTGAGTGCAAGTGTCGAGGCAAAATGTGTGAGTGAGTTTCATCATTAAGAGTTTAGAGAAATGTCAAACTAATAATACAGTTAGTAAACATAAATGAATGCAGTCATTTTGTTTTTTTTTTCCAGTTTTTGTTCTATTCTATATTTTTCATTTTTCGCTTCGTCACAGTCATAAGAAACTATAATGTTTATTATTATTTTCTATAATAGTGACTTATACACCATGCAACAACAGTCACAAACAATAATAACAGCGCAGACCATCTTATTTTGAGTCGAGTTTTGACATTTTGGACCTTGTTTTCATTTTATTCAATATTATATTTTACTTTACCAAATTTTTAAGTCTCTCCACATGTCTTCAGAAAGTGTCTAAAGAAGAATACATACGCCGCCCCCCCCCCCCCCCCCCCCCACACACACACACACACACACACACACTTCAAATAGAAATCATTCCAAATGTGAATAAAACAAAACCAAAAACAATCATTTTCAAGTTTCACAGAGTTAAAGCCAAGATCGAATTTTAAGGTATCAAGTTTACGTCTGTTACAGGTGTAAATTTCTTCTGCAAACTCCATATTTTAGAATTATTACAAATTAATTGATTAATTCAAAAAATATGAACCTTTTATAAACTTACAAATCATAGAAAATACAATCTCTAAAATGTATGGACGATAATTTACAAAAAAATGCATTTTGTTTCTCTAACTTTGAGCCATACTTATAACAGCTTGAACATTTTTGAAATGCTTGAATCATTTGAAATGTAAGTCAACATATGACAAAATTTTTTATTTTAAATGATATTGTGATCATTTTTTTTTTTTTTTTGTTCTTAGTCCGGTTTCCCTGTATTTTTCCAGAAACCACTGTTTCAAATGAGAGTGTGGGAGAAAAAGGAAAATAGTTTTGCCCCCTTGAGGAAACTTTGCACTGCAGAGAGGATTAAAGGTTCCATCATCTCATTCCGGTTAAAAAGTACATTACAATACAAGTCCCACATGTTTTGAGGTCCAGCAGGAGGACGTTTGGGCCTGCCGGACTTACAATACGCTATGGAAAACCCTGAATATAAATGAGGTGTGAGAATATTTTTATTTAACGAAACCATTGCAAACGAGGGCATGTACCCCCCCACCACCCCCACCCCCCTCCTTTGTGTGGAGTTTGGATTTCCCCCCTGGGCTTACATGGAAGATGTATTTAAGAGTAACGGTTTACTCTAAATGTAAATGGATCAAAACTTTATTAATTTCTCAAAAGCATGATTAAACTTTAATATCACTGGCCTGTCGGAAGAAACATTGTACAGGGATTTTATGTTTTTTTTATTTACATTTCAATGCACTCATTTATATTGATGTCATTCTCTAACAGTATAACCTACCAACAGATCACGCTTATCATGCAACAGTAGTTTCTCGGGGTACTTTTAATATTTTCAGTTTGTGAGGATACTTTCACGTTAATCCACGTGACAAGGATTTGTTTATAGATAAAGTCGTAGAATCCAGCGAACTGCTGACATTACCTTCAATGCCCGAGCCTGCTCCTGATGCTTTTCATTGGTCTCAATATGAATCAGAACTTATCAAATCATAATCAATATTGGTGTTTTTCTGTAAAAAATGAATAAATGGGCGTGGAAGCCTGGAAAAGGTGTTAGCTGTAGTAGAACTCACACCCACAGCGATCACAGACAGTGATGATACATGTTGATGCAGTAAATCCGCCAGAAATAAAAAAAAAATGTTTCTGCATCTCCTGGTTAGACACAAGTGGAATAAGATTTGGAGGATTTTGAATTGGAATGATGGAGAATTTGAGTTTTCTCAGTTGTGTTTTCACCCATTGTCTGCACCTTGAGAAGAAATTAAGACTGCAACCTTATACTCACTTGTTTGCCGTCAGGACTTTGTCTCGGACTCCCTGAGTCCTGGAGTTGAGGAAATGAACCGGATGGCATCCTTGGAATATTTCCTAGATGAAAACAGTCTGGAGTTGATAAACCAGCATGTTGCTCTGCATTTATAAAGACCCGTCGCCCTCTGGTGGTTGAAACAGACAACAACAATCAGTGGATGGAGAGTTGGCGGTACCTGCTGCAGGAGGGTGAGCTGCTGGGCTATGCACTGTGTGCTGTGCTCGTTCTGGCTGAATGGGATTCGCTCTTCATTTTGCAGGCTGATGCCGGACAAGTCATTCATGGGGGAGCCATAGTAGGGCTTAGGTAGTGCCGCAGCGATGGAGAAGGCCTTTTCTTTGGGCACAGACGCAGAGGACTCCGCCACGTGAGAGATTGTCCACTGAAATAGACAACATTGAGTATTTTTTAAATTAATTTCTTGAGAGTATCAGACACAATACAACACTGAGACTCGAGTTGCGAAATCGGTGATGCTGTCATGAAAGCTCGCTATCTGAGTTTGTGAAAACATGCATAATAAAACAGCTATAGGAGAAGGTTTTTTTTTTTTTTTTTTTTACATTTCACTATATCAGTACTGTATCAGAGGGTTTCATTAAAATTAGCTTTATGGTGAGATTGTAGTAATTGTTTTGGGGTGTAATTGTTTGTTTTTGTGGAAATATAGAGAATTCCATAACCTATACTCACCACAATCATGAAACACTTGATTAAAGGTTATTATGGCACTATTTTACAAGTACAGCCCACCCAAGATGGAATCAGGCTCAATGTAGTCTCTGAACTAAATTGTTTTTGACACCCCTTACTTCGGTGGTATAATATTTTTCCATGTCTCAAAAATGGCACAGTCTGTGTCTAATCCATTTAGGTCACAAGTTTACTCGGTTTGAGAATTCACATTAAAAGTGAAAGCAGTGGGAGACAAAAAATGGCAGCACGCCAGGATAAAGAGAAAAATTAATCTGTCAAAAAGAATAAATAATGGAGTAATGCTCAAAATTACAGCTGAATGTATCTTTTGTGGTGAAAATCTGGACTGAAGTGGCACCAGTCCACCAAACAGCCCGAGACGGTGTGTGAACCAAAATAGTTTATCCTCAGAGAAGAGAAACTCATCACAGAATATGACAAAGAAAATGTATTTCATATATAGTGTGTTATGAGGTTCCTTCAACTTTTTGTTGTAATTATACAGGGCGTGCTGGAGGTTGCCATGGTTTAAACGTGGAAAAATGTGGGTCCCTCAAGGAAAAGGTTGGGAATCACTGACATAAGTAAATGAAATTCAAAAGCATACATGTGGATTCCTTTCACAAGGAATTTGAAATGATCGGTTCGAACATTGTAATCTCTCCTCAGGAGCAAATATGTGGTTATTCATAAAAAACCAAGGCATCAACAAGAGAGGTCTCGTCTTAATAGAGCCTGAGCAGATGAACGCAAACTCACAGTGTCATCCTCTTCATCGAAGCTGAGAAGGCTTCCTCTGAACGGCCGTACGGGAGTCCCACTGGGAGAGCTGTGCAGATCAGCCAGAAGAGCCTCGCCTTGGCTGTCCACAGGAATCACCTCAGAGGAGAATCAGTCATTGTTCATTTAGTGAATACAAAAAACATTTGGCACATGACCTTGAACATTTGAAGCTGTTTAACCCTTTATTCGGCACTTGAACCTCAGAAAGTGAGGATTTTAAACCATTCGGTCATATGGAGCATACTTTAAACCAGGGGTGTCAAAACACATTTTAGTTCAGGGGCCACAAACAACCCAACTTCACTTGAGTGAGAAAATAGTTCCATAATAATCTTTCAATTTAAATTTTCAAGTTTATCTTTGATTTTTCGGAGAGTATACATGATGAAAATGTCTATATTTAGACAAAAATCAAACAATTATTATAGAAATCTCAATATAAAATCAAACGGTGTTCAAAAAACTCCTATAGTTTATGTTGTCGTGTAAACGGGACCTAAAATACACACTATTCTAACAAACTGCACATTCTTGCATGCTGCAAACACTTTCATAAGAGAATTAACTACAGCTTATAGTCAAAGCAAGTGAATACACAGGTCATTCTCAGAAGCTGCAGTAGAAAACAATAGTTACATTTCCCCTGAGTAGCAATACAAGTCAATGCAGCAGTTTTTCACAATTGTCTGAAATTATGCAGTTAAAAAAAACAAAAACATACTTTTTTGTTTCTTCAGAACCAAAAAAATGCCACGAGATCCTTGATAAAATAATGCAGATTTAAATTAAAGTGCATGGAGCAGTTTTGGGAATACCTCACTTGATGAATATCTTAGCTTGTGCATTATTTCACAAGCAATTGAAGTTGTAATCTGAAAGAAACTTTCCCAGAAATTCTGTTGAAAAGAGTAACTACAAGTTGTGTCAAATGAGGTTTGTGTTTCTGTTTTCTTGAAAACACATAGATCTAACTGTGGTACTATTGCTCCTCCTGGCAGTATGTGGAGCAAAGTCATTTTTTTAAGATGAAGTTTAATAAAATAACTTATCAGAATTGTATCACCAGAGCTGCTCTACCTCACTTCTTTAATGTATTTTATAATGGTGCTGCAGCTGGCAAAAGTGCTTTATAAATATTTGGAGCAAATGTGTCTCTTTTGTGAAATCTTCATAGCTAAACTGCAGTTTCCTCTACTGCAGCGGCGGGCATTTTCTCATTTCCCCAAAGGGCCACAGAACAATTTCACACTACTCTTGATTGCCGAGACATAATATGACTTCAGTTTTGTTCAATAACAATTATCTCTTGATATAAAGCAACGTATGAAATTATTTTTTAAGAGGTATTGTTGCGCTGTGTCACTTTTTCTTTCCCAATCTTTGTCTGTAAATCATAATTACCTTTTTTCGAAATTTCAAGTTCAGTAAACAAGTAAACCAATAATGTAATAATGACCAATAACATGAAAATGTGACAATTTTAGATGCAATAAAGCCAATAATGACAGTAATTTCCATTTGACTGAGAATTACCCAGTGACTCCCTGAGGGCTGGTCAAGCAGAGCTTAAAGGGCCACAAATGGCATCGTTCCCTTATGATGCTCAGGTCCAGTATTTGGAGAGATTAACATTTTATCAGGTGATAACAAGTTTGAGAAGCAGCAGCATACTGTAGGTAATGTCTTATTTCTACACATTGACAGGAACTTCGTGAACTGCCTACCTCGGTGTTCAGAAAGTTTTCCAATGTATCCACCAAACTGGAATTTTGTGTGAAATCCACAAGTTTACTATCTGTTATCCAGAAGTACAGCAGGTCCAAACTCCGATGGAATATTCTTTCACTGTCTCCGGACATGTCCGGACCTTCCCTGAAGTGGAGGACAAACAAAATCAGGACCAGGATTTTTGATTTGGATGCGGTAAAATGCAGTAAATGTTGTGTGGTGAGCTCTGAAACTGACATTACCTCGCAGCACTGATGAATTTCTCCATTATGAACTGCAATAACTGCTCGGGAGTGCAGAAGAAACGATATGTATAGAGAAACTGCTGGATGTAGCCCTCCAAAATAGCATTTCTGTGAGGGAAACAATCACCACACTTAAGAGAAGTTTTCAAACTAAACAGACCTTGAACAGAAAAGAAAGAACTCGGGATGCACTGATATAGATTCCAGTATTGGCCCGATACTGCATGGAGTACCCGTACTCGTTACAGATCCCCAATACAGCCCGCAGGTATGCAAGAGAGCACATTCAATATCTGCAGTTTACAGATACCGAGTCGTGTTACATAGTGAAGGGTTTCCGGGCTTGTACTGGTCCTTTAAAAGAGTGGCACTCACACATCCCTTGTGAGAACATTATACGAAATCACATGATTGGCCATTTATTTTTCTGAATAACTCTTTCTCCTGGTTAATAGTAGTGAAACTTTGAACAGCAACCCTTTGAGCACGACAATGAGAAGTGGTTTCTTTAAATGTCCTACATCTGGGCCTTTAGCCGACTTGGTTGAGAACAGAAGTTCTTCGGAGGATTTCTTTTCTTGGGGCATTGTGTCAGTGTGCCTTCAATTTCTGTAACATAATGTTTAATGTCGTATTGAAGTGCTAAAAAGTAAAGAAAAGAAAGGAAAAGATAAAACTTTATGAGTCTCACAAGTGGGAAATTGCAGTATTATGGAAAGCCGTTTGAGCTCCTTGATGTCAAACTTAAGGTCCATGAACAAGAGTAAGCTCTTTGTCCTCACTAGTAAGACAATTCTGCACACTCGTAGAACAACTAGGGTGCACTAGTAGAACAACTGTGTCATACTAGTGATGGTTATTCCACTGCTAGTGCCACTTTTGGCCGACTGGTATTCAATCAAACCTCACTAGAAAACTACTGTACTGCACTAGTCACACTACGAGGTCCAACTCGTAGGCATGTGTCACTCACGAGTAGCTTCCTAGACCCTACTAGTAGTGTTAAAAGGCACTGGTCACTAGTACTACTAAAAAAAAAAAAAAAAAAAACATCTCACTAGTACTACTTGTGGGAATCCTGGCTGCTACTAGTTGTACTAGTGAGATAAAACATACCCCACTAGTACTACTAGTGGACATTTTGACTATTAAGGCATTTTTAACCTTACTAGTACTACTAGTGAGGTTAAAAATGCCTTAATAGTGCTACTCGTGGGCATTTTAGCATAACTAGTAGAGTCTAGGAGGCTACTAGTGAGTGACACATGCCTACTAGTTGGACTGAGTTGCGTTACTAGTGCAGTACAGTAGTTTACTGGTGTGCCCTCGTTGTTGTACTAGTGTATCTTACTAGGGAGGACAAAGAGCTTAGTGGTACATGGACCTTACGTTTGATATCAGATAAATGCTCAAAGGACTTTCCATACAGTGTCACAGATAAGCACATGTCAAAATAAACATTAACAGGACACTTTTGGAAAGTGTCCATTTCTCTTTTGCATTGCTGTGTAAACGCCTATCTTTCTTGAAACGAAAATGTAAACACAATGCCTTGTGACTTGAAACGGGGCCTTACTTTTGTTTTTATCCTGAGTCTGCATGTTGGGTCCTTTCGAAAGTCGTTTGTTTACATTTGCATGTGTTTGTCCTAAACTGTTTGCTTAACTGTAATGTTTTTTTTTTTCTTTCAAATTAGAGATAACCAGTGTTTTGAGTGATTCACAGCAGGAAAGACGAAATTCGCCTCGACACCTGATACAGAGCAAACAAGTCCAGGTTAACGGTGTTTGCTTTCCACTAAGCTAAACCCTGATCCACTGCCCACACTCTTTAAATACCTAATGTGTTTTGCCATACTGACTACCTTGTAACTGGATATGAAACAAACCTAAGGTCACATAAAGCAGTTGTGCTTTTCACGAAAAGAAAGTCTTTGGCCAGTTATGCATGTTTTCTGTTCAGTAAAAGACACATCCATTGATATAAAGCTGCATTTGTGTCTTTTAAACTGAATGCGACACACTATAGTCTGACTTTATGACACGCCTGTGGCATGAAACAGCAGCAGGATTCTATACATTTGTCTAATGTGCATTTATATATAAGGCACAGTAGTTGCTCTTTCTTTATTTACTTGTAAATAGCCCCTTACAGGGAAGCACATAATACAAGTTGTGGAAATTACTGTTGCAATGTCAGCGTGAAGAAAGTCCTCCTGTTGTGAAACAATAACGTGCACTGTGCACAGAAAGTTAAAGACATTTGTGTTTGGTAGATTATTGATTCAGTGTAATGATGCCATGTCTTGACAATAAATATTAGTCCAGTTGAGAGGCTGAATATTTCCCTTTAACCATGTTGGCAACATGCAATTGTGGGACCAATAGCAGACCTGAGTATGTGCGTTGCACCCATGAAAGATTTGCCACATCTTCTCTGCCGATGCCAAACAGGTAAAAAAACTGCTCTCGCACTCAAGCTCGCTCATACAGTATGGGATCAATCATCATCAATAATTACCTGGCGTAAAGGTAAGCCACGAGACCCAAAGGAGAGCCTGTCTGTAGAGTGGTCTTTCCCTTGCTCGTGCCAAAGCTTAACACTGCGGAGTCTTCACCGGATTGAAGATCCAACGAGTCGGGTCCACAGACCGTCAAAGAGGGCAGCAACGAAACATCTAGACCCCACTGGTCCACACTCAGAATCTGCAGGGAAGGAAAAACTGTCTGTCAGGACTGGGAGAGGTTTGATATGAGAAACAAAATAAACAATAAAAAAAACAATATCTGTCAGTACCTCCAAGTATCTCTTTACACAGCCCAGGAAGGCAACCTTGGTTCTGAGTTCTTCAAGCTGCAACTTCAGTTTCGACAGCATCAGCTTGTTGCTCTCACCACCTTCAGGTAACACATGTGCAATGCTTTAAGATCAGGAGTTGGCAAGGTGAAGGGGGATGTGCCCCCACCCAGGCCAGCAAGTCATGCCAAGTAGGTTCATCACGACATCTTTTATCCCAGTGATTACCAACCTTTGCTTGAGGGACATAATATTTTACCATTGTAAACCCAGGAAATCCCCCCACCACACCCTGTACAAGTACCCAAAATAGGTTGAAGGAACCTCATAAACACACTATATGTGAAATAGTTTCTATCAGGGATGGCTAAAATATCAGCAGTCATATTGGAATCGGCCAATGTCATTTAAAAAAAAAAAGAAAATTGGTATTGGTGGAAGATGAAAAAAAATTAACCGATAGGAATATCGGATTGGCGCCCACACGTGTTTGCACACTTTCTATATGACATTTGTTTAGACACGTGTTGTTACATGTTAGAGAATGAATAAACAGAAAGACTGTTCAGTCAATGCTTATGTTGATTTTTCAGTATTTATAAAAGATGATTAAGAGATATGCATTTCTTTTTTTTTTTTACTTAAGATATATCGACATCAGTAAATATTGGTTATTGGCCATACCAGCAATATGAATATTGCTTACCAGTATCGGCTACATTTTTCATACACTGCATCCCTAGTTTCTATTTTACATTCAGTAATAATGAGTTAATTTTCTTTGAGGATAAACTCTTTGGATTTACAATCCATCTCTGGGTTTTAAGTGGAGTGGAGCTCAAATTCTGTAATGCAATTCTCTTTGTGCACTCATTTTTTTTCTGTCTTTTTGACAGTCATCTTTCTTCAGCCTGATGCGCCACCATTTCTTCTCCTGCTGCTTCCTTTGCAAGTTTACCACCGTCTATATTGCAGACACTTTTAAATGAAAAACTTGTAATGTACACTTAAATTTAGTAGATTTGTGACATAGGTGAACTAAATGCTGATTCATTTATTTCTTAAACACAAAAAAAATGCACCTCTTAAAATACGGAGTTATTTGTGACCCCCAGTTGGAAATCAATACCAATGTGAAACAAGTGCTGAAATTTAACCAAAGGATAACATTTTTGTGATTGTTCTGCTTCTGCACCCGACCCTAAAGCTCTTTCAGGCCTCCACCCCCCCACACTCTGACAACCACTGTTAGAGATCATACAACAGACCAAACATCACTTTTATATTCTTGCAGTGCTTTGAACAGGTGCCTCACCTTTGTTTTTCCTCTCCTGTTGAATCAGCTTCTGGTAGAAATTTCTTGTTTTCTTTAGATTCCTAGTTTCAATCATCAGCTGCTGCAGCAGTTCCTGTTCAAAGGAAACCACGCAGAATCAAACAAAAGGGACTAAAATTGCACGACATGGCTTTTAGTGAAAGGTTTCTAGTGAGTATGGGGGGGGGGCAGCGTTTCTTCTCCTCCTTTCACAGCAGTAACAGGACGCAGCAGCTCTTTTGAAGTGAAAAGAGGGAGAAGTTGCAGCGGCACACTCTTAAGGTGTGTTATTAGCTCCTCTGAAGAGGCAGTAGTGCCATCAAAGTGTGCAAACACAAAGACGGATCATTATTATTCTTTTGGAAATGATAATAGCTTCCTCCAGCCGAAGGCCAAGTTCAACACATTCATATTCAGATCCAGTTTGGAGAGAATAATATGCCAATTATCTTAAAGCCCCCAACACGCTCTCTTCTTATTTACCCCAAAGCCCCACCGTGTCCCACTTCATTACAAAAAGGAAAATTATTCCTCCACTTAATTAGAAAATACCAGCAGGTGAAGAGTTGAGTGAAACGACATCAAATAGCAACAAGGAATGAACACAGGTGGGTACATTCTCAATTTAAGAAAAAAGGAAACATCATGTAATATCTAACAAGACACATTTTCATAATGAGCAAATTATTTATATTGAATGTAAAAGTACAAAGACAACAAAAAGCATATTGGTCTTGTAAAAGACATATTTTAAAAAGTTTAGACAAAGATGGCAGAAGCTGGAGAAGTTGTGTGATAGTTACAAAACAGTAAAACCGCCATCTATTTACAGGTAATCTGGACAATTATTAGAACAGGATGGTCTTTAGATTGTGGGAGGAAATTCGACATGCATAAGAAGAACGTCTTCTGTTTGCTGAAGTTCTTTCAAATTTATATTTAAACTTAAAAAAAAGGAGCATCATTCTTCGACTTCTGAATAATATAATCCAATTATTCTCATGATCTCAGGAGTCTCTGATTTCAGTTGTGTACAGTGTGTGTGGGTTGGGCAGTGTTTAGAGATTGTAAAAATGCCCTATATTTATACATATAATCGCTGTATCTTATGTTCTCCTAATTAGATTTATGGTAACATCACTGATATAATCAGTGCACTGTGTGTGTCTTCCTCCTCTTTTTGGGGGTCCCTCATTTTCAAAGAGTAAAAAAAGAACAGATGAATTTGTTCCAGTTTGTCTGAAATGTGTGACTGACAGTTTTTTCTGAAGTCAATCCAATTTCTCTCTTTTAACATGAATGCTGTCTTTATTCCCTTTAAAATGTTTCACACAGCATCCTATATTATCGGGAATTATAGTTGCAGTAGAAACAAAAATGCATAATTATGATGGCGAACTGTCTTTCTTCAAAGATTACAGTGCGGGCAGATCAGCACGGCATAAAATTACACAAACCTCTCAATAAATGACAACTTGTATGCAGCCTGATGAATAAATAAAGCTCTTCAAACACATGCGCTTAAGGTCAGAGATGACTCATTGCCTGTGGCCTTCGCAAGTTTAACCTACTTGTGTTTTCGCTTCCAGACATTGCGATCCTGCGTGCTGCCCCAGATTCACTGCATACTGGACCACCTCTGCACTGAAACAGTCCTCTCCGTACAGGGCCAGATCCCAGGCAGGGCCCAAGCTGAGGCCCGCGCCCTCCGCCCGGGATCCCGGGGAGAGGAGGCGCTCCGACGCCAGAGAGTCACTGTCCTCCATGTCCTCTGAGCAGTCCGGGCTGGTCTGATCGGCCAGACCTTCCTCCCTCTCCGGCAGAAACTCTGCTTCAGAGGGGCTTTCATCGCTGCCCCCCGCTGAATGATCTCCTCCCTCCATGACCCCCAAGTCCGAACTGTCGCCGCTCACCCCTCCGATGGCAAAGACAAATAGCAGAGAGAGAGAGAGAGGGAGAGAAACAGAGAGAGAATTGGCACTGTTGTATGAGCTAGAAACAACTAAGAGAGAGGAAGTGAACTGAATAACGGCAGAGAGAGGAAAACGGTCAGGGTGGGAGGTGTTACAGAAGACTATGAAAGGAGGATTGAATCACATGAAGAGCAAAGGACAAACTGGATTTGTGAAGAAAACACATCGAGAGACACTCGAGGGTGATGCCGGGGTGGGGGATTTGTTGCTAACCCTGCACACGGCTGCACAATGCATACACTGTTTACCCGAGCAGCTTAAAAATCAAGTTCTACTATCTGTCTAAAACATGTTAATGCAGCAACAAATGCTTATGGGAGTTTGTGGTCTGCGTGTTTGTGTGTTGTGTGTGTGTGTGTGTGTGTGTGTGTGTGTGTGTGTGTGTGTGTGTGTGTGTGTGTGTGTGTGTGTGTGTTACTGACTTGGAAAGAGTTTCAGAAAAGAAGAAAAACTCTTTCAGAGTTTGGCTAGCGTGCACTGGACTCTTATGAAAGTGCTGCAAACTTAAGAACAGCGTCCAACACACCAGTGGCGGCCCTTGTGACTTCTGCCAGCAGCCAAATGACAAGACTTTTATGAAAACAATAAAACAGGTTGTAAACAGGACAGAATGCAAATGGTCCAAATTCACCTCCATCCAGGTAGTTTGCTCAAGAACAAATATTGCATTGATCGTACTGCAAAGTTGTGTATTTGTGAAGTACGACACTCAAGCCAAAATCTGTATTTGGCTTGACTATTTTCATTTCATATTTCAGAGTGGAGATACTGTACATTTCTCGGTCCAATGTACAATATGTTCAGATTGGCAGAAATAATGTGAGATGATCTCAGATCTTCTTATGACTTGTTTTTACCACCAGGGAATTATAATTTCCTTCCCAACCCTTCATAGTGACGAAAGCTAATTCTCCATTGAAAACCAAGTTGAATAACTGCATTTAAAATTCTACAGGAAGCTGAACAAGCGAAAGTTTAGACCAGCTGTGTCAAACACATTTTAGTTCAGGGGCCACATACAGTCCAATTTCATCTCGAGTGGGCTGAACTGGTAAAATACTGCCATAACAACCTTCAAATTCAAAGATTTTTCTTTGTTATGTCACAGATGAAAATGCATACAATTTCACAAAACCAAACAATTACCAATGAAAATGATTATGAATGATAAAGTCATTTTTTAATGAAACTATAAAGTACAGCATGTAGTGAAGTGTGCAGTAAATTTTCACTGTAGCTGCTGCATGATGCCTGTTTTTACAAACTCACCCTGACAGCATTAAGTTGGTTTGTTATCTTCAATGGCAGAATCACTAATATCTCAGCTTGGGTTTCCGATTTTCAAAGATGGTCTAATATCTAGGGTTAAAATAGCTAAATAAGATAAAACAGTTTTGTTCTAGCTATCAGCTAAAAATATAAAGAAGCTAAAAGAGCCAAACTGCAATGCAATGGCTAAAGAGGCAAAAGAGGCCATTAAAAAAAAAGAGGAAAACAATGTTAAAAAAGCAACAAAAGCTCAAAATATTATAAAGCATATCTAAATTGCAGCTCTGATACTTCAGAAAGTCTACCTCAGTTTTTGCAGATAGCATCATCTTTATTGTTGTTTAGCTGTTTTTGTGCTTTATTTCAGATAATCAACATGCACCAGAAAACCCTGAAAAAAAAGAAAAACAATTTTTTTTTTTGTACTTTTATTTATGCTAGGATACAAATAAAAGTGATATTAGAGTCAAATTACTCAAACTGCGTATTAGTGGCTCTCTCCATCTTCCACTGTGTTGTTTTGCTCAGTTTCTGTATCTACAGTGTCTCCAAAACCCAACCCTTCACAGCTATTTCCTTATGACATTAACAGCCAGAAGTGTCCATGCAAGTCAGCCTCCTACCTTGAGTGCTGCCCAGCTGAATTTGCTGCGATCTTAACTCCTCATCTTCTGCCGTAGTTTCTGGAACTCCACAGCGGGACGTGACTCTGGTCCTTTCCCAGGGATCCACAGTGACGGGACTGGACGTGTGAACGTTTCCATTCAGATCGAGGCGGCTTTGCACGCAAACTTCCCTCGTCCCTCTGCAGACAGCGGCTGTGGAGGGCGGGGAATGGGCTGCCCTTTGCACAGCCTTTGATGGAGGCTGCTCATTAGAGCCACTGCAGGAGACAGAGGACACCCAGCGTGTTTAAAGGTGGGAACAATTAGCGTTTTCCAAAAGGTAAATTGTCACTGATAATGCATTTAAGCAAATCCGAGAACTTGCACATGGTAATGGAATAAACTAAAATGTCAAGTAATGATCCAATGAAATCCACAACTTTTTTTTTTTTGTAAAGCACAGGTTTCCACACATACACCAGCTCACTCGCATCATGCACTCCTTTTCAGATGTAGAGTGGACAGTGCCAGTGCAGGGAATAAATCTCCTTTCTGGAGAGGTTTGTCGATCACTGGGCAAAGCTGTGATATCTCCCTTCCACAGCAGATTAAAGGCTCCTTTTAATAACTCGCCGAGGGCGGGAGAGCGTGGCAACGCCTGCATGAAAAGATGTCTGAGAGAACTCGCGGGCTGGTCCCTCCACTCATCCACAGCTTTCATATAAATGTGTGCATGTGTTCATTCACAGAATTGGAAAAGCATCCCTTTGCCAGCCCTCCCTCCTTCTCCATTCTCAACACCCTCCGGTCCCCGCGGGCTAATTGTCAGCATATCAGGAACAATGCAGGAGGGCCTGTACATGTGTCTCCAGTGTTGGCAGACATTCTCCTCTGCACGCACACACTTCAAAGCCGTTTCCATAGGGACTGTTTAAGCCGCTAGCTGAAGTTTTCACGTATGAAGTGCATATTGTACGAATGCTCATTTGAATGCCGGGTAAAGGGCGTGCACATGCATATTTAAGCACGCAGGGGAAGAAAGGTCACGCTCAGTGAGATCTAGGTCGCTCGTTCTTCAGATCACGCGTAAGAATACATTAAAATTATCCGGATACAAGCGGTCAGATCAGATCCTCACTGTTTTACACAGACACGCTTTAGCTAGTCAGATTATGCTAATGTGATTAATTGTAATGACAAAGAGGATTAAAAACTTAAGCACTGAGAGCAAAAAAAATAAAAAAATAATTATACAATGTGAAAGGCGGATCTGATTATTCCGATGTTAAAGCTGAAATTGTGCAACGTGCCAGATGTTGTAGTACAGCAAGAGATAATGGGAGTTGTAAGTCAGCCAGTCGGTTGTGTTACTCTACTGCACTGCCAGCAGATGTTCTGAAATTAAGCATCAGTGACATCAGAAATGACCCCAAGTGTCATCTTGATGAAGTATCTAACACAAAGAGGGATATGGCTCACTTGGTAGAGCAGGTCATTGCAGGTTGCAGGTTCAATCCCCCATCATCAAGCTTGAGCGAGACACTGAACTCTGAAGTGCTCAATGTAAAATGTTTTGGGTGCTGTGCAATCAAGTACATGTTAAATTCTACTATATTGTATATAAGAAAAAAAATTGAAAATCCAATAAAAAAATACTCCACAACTATCAAAAATGCAAAACAAGAATTACTGTATTTTGAAGCAAATGTGAAAAAACAAACAAAAACAAAACCCTAGATAGGGAAAGAAAAGAATAATAAATATTAATATATTACAAATACTGCATATAAGATTTAGCTATATTTGTGCTGCTACATTTCTTATCATGTTTTTGCTTTAGCATATGAACTGTGGCTTTTGAAATCATGTGACAGCTTCTGATTCGTTATAAGTTTGTGGCCCATCACACTCTCGTTGTCAAACGTACAGCCGGCATGCATCTGTTTGCACGAGTGTGTGTGTTACAACATGTGGTACAGCGCATCGCTATCTTCAGTCCACAGAATGATTTAAAACTATCAGTCCACATTATTAATGGTTAGATGAACAAATGTCGCTTTCCTCTCAGCTGCTGCTCCCTTGGGAATCGTTCATGTGTTCGTTTTCTCTGTAAAAGAATTGCTTTGACCTCGAGTACTTCCACTGTGTAAAGTGCTCCAAAATAACTTAAGAGCACGGTTTTGCGTCACTGTCCATAAATGCAATTAAGTTGCATACGATTATCCAATAATTAATTCCGCATTTACTTGTTTTGTGGTCTTGAAAGGACATAAACAAGTTTTAATATTAAGCAACACAGATTCATTACTCTAAGTGCAATAATGAATGCAGCAAATCACCAACTTATTAGCTTTGCAATCTTCCAGCATGTTCATCCTGATAGAAAAATGGTTGGTGATTTATATCTGACTTCATGAGGATGCATATCTGTTGGCACACTGAACACAAGCTGCTGTCTTTCCTCAGTCAGCAGAAGCCGACAGAACCGTGAAACCAATGTTCTGCCACCAGCTACACTGACTGTTTTTTTTTACTTTGAATAATCCAGATTTCACAAGAAAAAATTTTTTTCTGGGTTTTCGGACTTTGATTATATAAAGAATGAAAAATAAAAAACAAAAAAGAAATACTCACAGTTTAGATGGGCTGTAGTTTACCAGCCAATGCAATATTCCCAGCAAGTCGTCTTCCCAGTACAGGTCACTGAAGCGCTCTTTCACAACGCTGGCAAACGTCTGGTACTGGAGGTCCTTCAAAGAAAAGATGTACTCCCCTCGGAAGAGAGAACCAGTTGATTTTGAAATGAGGCTGTCGGACAAGCTCATGACTACGTTACCAACCACTTTGAAATGAGTAATCGGTCTCACATATACAGCTTTTGTTTATTTGAGTGGGTTACATTTTGAACAGAGTATTGGGAACAAGGTGCAAGGCGAAAAGTGATGCTGTTCAGTTTTTTTCAGGGGAGTAAATCGGGTTTTGCTGAGAAAAAGTTGGGGCAACTGTGGATCAGGTGGTCAACTCTTGATCAGAAGGCTGCAGGTTTGATTCCAAGGATAGGATGGGATAGGATAGGATTTACTTTACAGAGGGAAATTAAAATATCCTCATCTCCCCCTGTTGAAGTATCATTGAGCAAGACAAACTGCACCCAAAGGATGGATTCAGTGCCTTGCATGGCAACAGCCTCCATTGGTATTGGTGTGTGTGTGTGTGTGTGTGTGTGTGTGTGTGTGTGTGTGTGTGTGTGTGTGTGTCACTAAAAGTACCTCATTAATTCATTTATGCTCAATATAATTAACTTGACTTGCAAAGAGCATAGTACTCATGTCATATTTAGGTTTGTGCTGACAGATATATAAACACATCACATTACTTTCAAGTATATTTTCAAGCAGAGTTAATACTTTTTTTTAATAAAAAAATCTACATTTTCAAATTAAGTCATGCTTTAAAATTGCCTGTCTACCTACAATTAAAGGGGAAGTAATTCATAATTAATACTTTTTTTTTTAATCTGTCCACATGAGTGTGACATAGGACAATAAAATATGATGTAAAGATACATACCCATGGCAATATCCTGATGTCCATTGTCCAAAAAGCCATGGAGTGAAAACTCTCCCTTGAGTAGGTTGATCACCTCCTGCAGGGTGGGGTGGACTTTGGGAGAGGTGGGCTCTGGAAAGGACCGCCTCTCATCTTCTCTTCTCCAGCTTGTATCTTCATTGTAAGCTTTGGGAACAGCGTGCTCGTTGGTGTTGCCAGAGATGATTGAGTTTCCTCCATAAAAAGATGTTGAGAGGTCATATTGGAATGGCGCAGGCCTTGCTGGCGCATTTTGACAGTCAATAAATGGCTCTTCAGCGCTCTCATTAGTTGCCATCAGCTCCTGCAACTGCGGTGGG
This sequence comes from Blennius ocellaris, assembly GCF_963422515.1. Classification (NCBI taxonomy): domain Eukaryota; kingdom Metazoa; phylum Chordata; class Actinopteri; order Blenniiformes; family Blenniidae; genus Blennius; species Blennius ocellaris. The sequence goes on from NC_137662.1 coordinate 6,931,795, forward strand.
ACGAGTGAGAGATTAATATCCAACCCAAGGAGAGACTCTGGAGCCCTGACCTGCACTGGCACTAAAGAAAGATGTCCTGTTGTGGGATCTTGCCGAAAGAGGTAATTGTTGAAAACTCCACAGCCGTTGAGGTTGGTGGATAACGGCAGAGGAAGACTAACTTCAAGATGAGAAATATCGGGGAGCGTGGAAAGGGAGTCCGCTGGCATGCTGTTGTAGGAAGATGTAGAAGATGAATCTTTGACGGCCTGGCTCGTAGTCAGCTGTGTATGCAAACTCTGCTTAGCATGGGAAGGACATGGATACTTTGAGGGCGTAGGGACATCAAAACCATCTTTGATGTTCTTCTCATTTGTTTTGTAAAATCCGTCCAACGACCTGTCAAAGCAAAAAAATGTAAATTGGGGCAATCGTCTCATTGGTGTATGTCTCTACTAAGCTGCAGCACACAGTACTGCATGCCCAGGTAATAATATACTGTATATGAGCAACACGATTCAGGAATGTGCTAAACTACATTAGGTGTGGGTTTTCCTAATATTTGGCTATCAAAACCTACACTGGACCAATTATTTACCAAAGATGCAATCTGATACACTTATTAATGTTTATGAACCATGACCTTACATTTGCACTGACTTTCAGTCACTAAGGCCACATTCATATGAGCCAAAACTATCTTTTTTCTCCCCGAGGTTCTCACAAAAAAATTCTGTCCACATCTCACTATGAACCTGTGTCCAACACCGGGCTTCAGGGCATGCAGTACACATATGCCAGGATTTTAGAGGCGCCGTTACTCAAATCACAGTAAACAGTGACTTAAAAACAGGATAAAAACAATGCCACAGTATCGCAGTACTTAATTACAGTTAAAATTCAGCAAGTACATGTGAGTCTTGAGTCGACTCTTGAAGGACTCAAGAGATCGAGTGGTTTTGATGTTGAGGGGCAAATGATTCCTCAGATGGGGAGCAGCCATGGAAAAGGCTCAGTCACCTCTCGTTTGTAGTCTGGATCTTAGTACAACAAGGACCATCTGATTTGCTGACCTCAGTGATAAAACAGGAGTGTGAACATGTAAAATATTGGATGAATAAGACGGTGCCAACCTATTCAACACTTTAAAAACCAATAATAAAGTCTTAAAAATGAGTCTAAAAGAGACAGGAAGCCAGTGGAGTGAGGCTGAAACTGGGGTGATGTGTTCTCGTTTCTTAGTCCCTGTTAAAAGTCGGGCAGCAGCTTTTTGTAGCAGCTGGAGGCCACGGAGAGACAACTGGTCGAGACCAATGTTGAGGGAGTTGCAGTCGTCCAGTCTGGATGTAGTGAAAGCATGAATAACTCTCTCAAAGCTCTTGTGTGAGGTAAATAGGTATATGGTCGTGCTCCTCCTGCTGTTATTTGCTTACATTGTGGACCACGGTGGGGGGAGAGGGGGGCGATTACGTCATCCTTTTCCCCCACAGATGATTGCCTTTGCCGTCCACACCCCAGGGTGTTGGATGGCACAAGCCGGGGTTTTAGAATTTCCCCAATCTGGAACCCGCGTTAAAAAAAACAACTATTTTCGTGCTTCTAAAACACCGTCTCATGTGAATGATTGGCCAAAAACAGCTCATTTAGGTTAACTGGCATGCTTGTGTGGCCAGCACCTAAAACATTTAACAAAAACTGTTTTCTTCTATTTGCAGAGTATGAACTTTACTCAGCCAGGGATGCCAAACTGATTTTAGTTCAGCGGTAACCTACCGTACACCCCAATTTCATCCTGAATGGGCTGAACTGGTAAAATAGTATTGTAATAACCTTAAAATTTAAACTTTAAAGTTTGTGTTTGTCGTAGTTCAGAGTATATGTGATGCAAATGTCACCGTTTCTGGGGGGAAAACAAACAGTTATTATGGAATATTACTACAATCTCAACATAATTCTAATGAATAAAGTGAAATGTACAAAAGCCTTCTACAGTTGTTGCATTATGAATGTTTTTACAAACTGACAGCATCATGGCATTGAAGCAATATTGATCGCAATGGGGGAGCAAGTTTCATGGCTGCATCACCCATCTCAGCTCGAGTCTCATTATTGTGTCCGCTACTCTAAATTTGTTTTCAAAAAGCATTATCTTTGAATTCTTCTTCTTTTTTTTTTTTTTTTTTACCATTTTCTTGATGGTTAGGTGGGCCAGATTAGAGCCTCTTGTGAGCCCAATTTGGCCCACGGACCTTATGTTTGACACTCCTGAGCACTAAAGCAAAGAAATGTGACCTCCTGTGTCAATTCCTTAAATGCTTTGAAATTTCTATAACATTTGACTCCACTTATTTTAAAACCCTGTCGACGAACCTTTCATTGTCTGCTCCAAGACGGGATCCCTCCTCCTCAAACTCCCCCTCATTTGTCAGGATGATGGGGGTGAAGTGAGTGGCACTGGAAGTGAAGGCTTCTGGGAAATGGAGTTCCTTACTAACCGGATAGCTGTGGGGAACAGGGCCAGGCACAGGAGCCAGCCGGCTCTCAGTGGCCATGGGCACAAAGCCTACACACAGTCACGACAATGCCAGATACAATATCAGAGATATTGTCTCATGCAATGAACATGGTTGAAAGACAGAAAACATGTATAGAGTCACTGTGGAGCAATCCATGTTAACAGCAAACATACGTGACAGTTAAATCCATCATTTACATGTAAACTGACTTACACTTTTACAACAAATCTTTATGAAAGTGTCCACATTATTACTGACAATTGTGCATTTCAAATGGAAATATATTGCATGAGGGTCATCCATACTTAAGTAAAGTTGTCCTACCACTGTTGTTTTCTGCAGATTCTTCACAGGAGTACTGACGAGTTGGACTCAGTTCTGGTGGCTCTCGGGAGTTCTGGGTTGGCTAAAAGAATGTACAACTGGTTCAGGACAATAGCGAAAAATCATGTTTCTCAATGAGACGGGACGGAATGGAATGGGACGGACCAGAACAGGCACGAAGTAGAAGATGTAGAAGCAAACTGGATTTGATATAAATAAGATAAATGCATCTGGGATGGAAAAACAGAAGGTTTACCGGGTGAACCCTGCTGAGGAGGCTGCTCCAGACGGCCTCAGCGCTCGTCCCCTGATGCAACAAGTAGTCACGACAGCTCTGCAAAACACACATCAACACAAGTGTAATATCAGAGACACTCCATCCACTGAGACTCTCAGGTCATTATTGTCTTGAAATAACTGAAGTGTTTGATTAGCAATAAAACACAATGCTTTAAAAAAAAAGAAAGGAAAACTCTCATTTCAGGAAATAACAGAATAATAATCATTGTGAAAGAGTTCTTTGTTGACAGGATGACAAAAGGGTTTCACAAATTGGATTCTTTATATCTAAATTACAAGGGTATCTCTTTAAAAGAATATGCCTATTTTGAAGGGAGCTCTTCTCTTACGTAGTGATGTCTGCGCATTGATATGTAAAATCAAAGAGAGGCTTAATATATATAAAGCTTTTCATCCAAAGTGCACTGGACATAAAAGACTGGAGAACAAATAAATCGAAAAGCTGTATTGTAGAATAAAATTGCTCTCTATGGTTAAAAAGAATAAATATATCAAGAACTACTAATAAAAAATATAGATATCTGGAGTGGCTGACAAAGATAATCTCAGAATAGTTCTTGTGCATTAAAATAAGGTCAACCATACATTAAAAATTATAGCACCTTAACTAAGAAAACAGTATAGGCGGAGTGTGTAATCCTGGTGCTGAAGATTAAACTGTCCTGCATTTTTTTACCTCTCCCACACTGCTGCAACACTCTTGTGATGGTTTACTTATTGGATGGCAATAACTTAATCGGTAGATTCAGATGCAGCTACAACATGTACGAAATTATGCCTGAAAAGCTGATAGAACATAATAGAAAGGTAAATGCATTATAATTTTCATCAGTTGTTCCATCACTCGAGAGAAACAACTGGAACTTTTAGTTTGAGATATTATTCATTTGGTTTTCCTGGAAAAAAAACAAAAAAAACATCATCATTTCCATTTAGAAATAAAACCACAAAAACATTAATAACTGTCAAACTGTTTGCTTTTGTATTTCAAATCGTTTCAATGGCGTAAATAAAGCAGAAAACTAGACTCAGAAGGGTGATGTCGAAACCACCGTGACGGTGAAACTTAGATAAATGTGGTAGAAAATAGCAGCGCCTGTGACAGGCAGTCAGCGGTGAAGCACGAGTTTTCTTGTCTGTCAGTGTCAGGCAGAAAGCTGAAGATTATTTGGATGACACTCATATAAACGTTGTTCAAAATCCCTGAAACTGTTAAGATTCAAGTAACTGTCTTTGTTTTTCCTACATGTAAAAAACAAAATAACCCTATAATCATACTCTCTGGGCCATAACAATGGAAGGCCTCTCTATGGGTGTTCTTTTAGCCATCTCCAGCAGCAGTCTCTTCAGCTTGCGAGGCATCGCCAGCTTTTGATTGGGCGATAAACTGAACTTGGCTGTGGCCCAGAGAATAGCAGCAACTCCATAGACGCAGACCTGGATGAAGACAGAATGGAACAGATGGGAGTAGATCCTGCAGCAAAAACACAAGACAAAGGCTCATTTATGCTCTACGTACCACTTTAAAGAGATACCAAGAAGAAAAGTACTGTCATTTGTTAGAGGAACAAGCGACGTGTGATGTCACAGATTTTCTTTCCGATCCAATCTGATACTGATACTTTTAACCAGCCTCATTGCTGTTGCTGTGTAAATGCACATCGTTTTCAAAACGTTGCCACGTAAACATGCATTTAAAAAAACTAAGAAGATTATTAAAAAAAAAAAAATCCCCTGCAAAATTGATGCGTTTTAACTTGAAAAGTTGTTGTATAAATGGAGTCTAGCTTTGTGGCTATCCATATAATTATATAACACAAAGCATAAATGAGCCTTCAGGTGATAATAAAGGTGAATGGAAGCGGCACAGACAAACCTTCTCTGTAACAATTCCATGTTCTTGATATTCGGGCGCGAGATAAAAATCATCCAAGGTTCCTACAAAAGCCATAAAGAAGGCAATGAGGATTTCAAATGACTAAAGCAAAACAGCAGAAGAGAAAAAAAATGCACCTACCAATGTTTTTTGGTTTCAAGAAAAGCACCTCTCCTTCACAGCCCACGTACACTGTGTCCAGGCATAAATAAGCTGATGAAAAAGAAAAAAAGGAACACAGAAATAAAACCTATAAACAAAGCAGCAGCAGTATGTTTTCAATCCATTTTTGTTTCCTTTTATGAGTCATTCACTCCTTTGAGAACTGGAGTTTGAATAAACAGAAAGCTGCAGAAGCTTGTGGACACTGGACTTTCTTATTTGCTGAATGAAACGTGGGAAATCACCTGGAAAGTCAATGTAGGTCTGCAGTGAGGAGAGGCAGGCGAAGCACAGGGCCCACAACTCGTTGACTGTCAGCCTCCGCTCACAGCGTGTCAGCAACTCTCTGAGCGAGATCCACTGAACAGGAAACAAGAAGTTTAGAAACCATTTGATCACTCCCAGTAGTTTCAAGATTGAAATATAAACCTAGTATTCAGAAACCAAATGAAATAATGACACATATTATTTTGTAATCCAAGTGTAATTTTCGACTTGTTTGCCACTTTGGGCCTGAATATATTCGCACTGAACACTTTCACATCATATTCCTTCCAGGAAGTTGGCTTAGACCCTTGTAATCCCTGACTTTAAAGCCTTTAAAAAAACAATAACAACAAAGAACCCTAACAATGCCAAACTCTATGTTTTCTTTATGCTTCACTGCATAAACAGTGCATATGTAGGGGGACAAAATGTGAAGCTTAAAAGAGTAAAAACTCCACAAAAATCATCTCTCCAGCCATGATTAATCAATGACTGGATGTTTTATAACTGAGCTTTTATGGATTTCCTGAAATCCTTTTAAAAGAATTCATTACATAACCATTCATTTCTGTTTCTGAGCCATTTCTTCACAACACTGAGTGTGTTAAACAACATTGTAGGGCATTTTGGAGAATTCAAGCAAAAGCAAATTTTGTTTCATTTAGACCCCAAGGCATAAAACAAAGAACAACTGTTCAAATATATCCACAATGCCATCTCTTTAATGGGATACTTTACTGAAGGGTACATCATAACATTTCTTTTATGAGATTATAAAATATGTTCCTGTTCACTCAAAGTGTTAGCAGTCTTTTGCTTTTAATCTTATCCTGTCATGAGAAAGAGCATAAAAGCTGATTATTTGCTTGTAACAAATTCCAACGCTATATCTATAATGTTGTTAATGTTAAGTTTTTTTTATTAGTTAATTGCACAATTTCTGTGAAATTGAGATTAATCACACTTATAGTCCAAATTGAAATTGCAATCATTTTTATCAGAATGTGAATGTATAGTGCATGGAAACATAATTGATCACATTTTAATATTTTGAAATATGTGTTCTGCATGTGTCTTGCAGTCACATTCTTCATACTTCCTAATAGGGCTTAAGCTGGATTGCTTAAACTGGATTGTTATTAAGGTGAATCTCAACTATAAACCAACCAAGTCCCAAGAGAAGGTTGCCATCGCCGTGACTGTCAATCTACTTGTGCACAACAACTATTTATTATGGCTGGGGTGCACAAGCACAGCAGCAGCGCTTCCGTCATCTACATAGCAACGGGGCCCAAGCATTGTCCTCTTCGGGAGCCTTTTTAAAAAAGTTGCATTACAACTACAACAAATTTATATTGTGACATAACTGGGAGGCCACACACATCGTGACAAACTAATATTGGCTCAACAAACATTGTGCAAGTTGCATTATTTATCAATTGAAAACCATCTGACTGACCCAATCAATGGTGTAATCATTGGCTGTAGGCCATGTGATTGATTGGCTGAAGGTTGCATGCCTCATTGTTCCAGAGTTGACTGAATGCTTGACTTTCTGTGTATTTATGAAATTAAAGCCTATTGTTTCAAATGGGGAACTCCAACCTTTCTGCAAGTTGATGTAGTTTCATTTCCCATAGCAGTTGAATGGCCTCCTCAGAATCCAACTGAGCAAACATAATTTCCTACTGAAGAGTGCTGAATACATTTAAAGGCTCTGAAAGAGAAGCACCCCTTGAGATAAGACTTTCACACTATTACGCAGCTCCACAGTTCTTATTCCTACATTATATGGCGGATTTATAGGCGATCCATGCTTCCCGATTATTCCTGTTTTCTGAACAGGTGAGGACGTTTAGTCTTTTACGAGTTTATACATTAAGATAATCATGCAGGGGTAAAGGTAAGGTAGTATTCTGCAGTTTTTCTAACCTCATCCTGAGATTCTTCGTTCAGGCACAGCATGCTTTTGGTCATGTGGTTATTAGGAGTGTAGAGGATGTGATTCAATGAGTCCTGGTCCCCCTGGTCCAATTCCAGCTCCAGTGAGACCTTGTTGTGGTCTTCAGGCTGACTTTCCACACACTCTTGGGTCTCACTCTCTTCAATGCATAAAGTCTCTGCTGTATCCTCATTTCTCTGTAACACTTTCCCACAATCCTCTCTGGTGGAGAGGGGGTAAGACTCACACGACTTTCCCCGGTTGAGTCGCTGAAGTTTGTTACTCCACGTGGTCTTGCAGCAGCTCGAATGTTCATCGGTGCCAATTTCAGTGAGGTCTGAAACGGGTACACTGATATCTCCATGAGGACGAGGAGGGGAAAGACTGGGGGGGTTGTTGGAGTCCGGGACAGAGCAGGAACGATTCAGGGCCCCCCTCACCCTGTTCAACCTCTGCAGAGCTCTCCTTCGCACCGGGGAGCTGTTGTGGGAGCGGCAGTCCATCTCATCGGTCAAGATCATGCGATCCCCTTCACAACTCTCCATGTCCTCAGCCCAAAGGGAGGAGTCCCAGCCCCCGCACAGCTGCAGAGCGAGCACATTATCATTTGTTTCAGATGTTCTCAAAGCAGAAATTATCTTAATTACCTCTTCGGAAAAACAGTTTCGATAACTGAGCCAGCTGAAGTGGAAAGAAAGGTATTTCAAGTAGTACAAGAAAGCACAAATTATCCCCTTATTCCCACTATAGATATAGTTTAGATCTCTCGCCAATGTCAATGAGGTATGTGGTAAGATTTTAGATGAAGTAACGACTGCATTTCTTCCAGCAATGGAGCATCATTAGGTATTGTTTGGTCTGGTCTAAAACGAGACGGTCTTTATTATGAGAATGCAGAAGAAGCATTTGTAGTAATGCAAGTTGTTATTAAAAAGAGCTTGATTTATTGAGATCCTGTATAGAACAAACTCAAACTGATTTTGCTGTCAGGTCGCCTGCATTTTACAGGTGAGCAGCAATGAAGAATACTGAAGTGGCATCAAGAGCGAACAGGAATTTTCAAGTAGAGTGGTAGGATGGTACAAAACCAAATGTGATAGCATCGAATTGCACGTGTTGGTGGACTTAGTTAAGAAATGCATACATAAAGTTCTTGGGGGTGGGGGGGGGGTCATCAAGGAACAAGATCAGTCACAAAAGCCTCTGCTAAACGCTGAGCAGATTTGCTTCTTTTCCAATGCAAACCTGGCCAAACACTGCAAATCACATTTATGATCAATAGTACCAACAATACCAACAATACCTAATTTCAAAGAATATGAATTAACGCTTCAGGATTTCTGATGTATGTTTAGTGTGCTTGTACAGGGATAAAGCAGGTGTCTATTACACTGATATGACTAATTGCTTTAATGTAAAGTTTACCTGTAATTTCTGTTCTTACTTACACGTACAGCCTGTAAAAGCTTCTAATTTGAGTATTTTCTGACTATTATTTTGCCGTAGTTTACAGTTATCGATGAGTCTTAAAATCATTGTTGACCCTATGAGGGGAAACTTTCTGTCTGTAATATGTGCTTGTTAGGAGTGTTTGAATGAGTCGGTCCTGTACCTGCTGCCTTGACAGACCGTTTGTTTTGACAGAGCCATCAGGCAGGTCTTTGGCGTTATCATCGGAGCTCAGCCTTTTAAGAAGACATCTGGGTTTGGCATGCTGCCACCTCGCCTCCCAGGAGCCTTCCTGTCCATCTGCGGATGCACAAAGACAGCAATTAATGGCAGGAGAAAGGACAGCGGAGTGCAACAGTGGTCTGTTGAAACGGGGCGCGATAAACTTGATAACCTTGAAAATTTGAAACCGATTCGATGGAGAGCACTCGCCGGCCAACCGAGGACAGTTTCCGGCACACAGCTGCAGAGGAGGAGCAAGACAGCCGTGCTTCAGCCTTAGACAGGATGTCCTGTTGAAGCAGTGAACCTACAGGTTGGTATACATATCCAGACAAGAAATATATGACACAAGTTCCACCTTTTTTGTGCAAACAAATTTGTCAACAAAAGAGGAGCCTTTCTGTAGCACTGAATTACAACTTGAAATGTGTGAATTTACTCTGTCAGATGTCATTAAACATCGTTATGCAAGACTCTGCACTGTGTATGTTTGCTGAGCTCTTCGCATACATAAAGACTAGTGTTTAATTGCTCATTTCTCAATTTTACCTTCCAATCAACCGTGGGACCATTTAAGGTGAAGCGAAGCAATTTTATTCATCTCGCAGCATTCAGACAAAAGGAAATTCACAGTCCTTTACAAGGACAAACAAAGCAATTAAGAAAGGTATAAAAATGACACAAAATAAAGTAAAGGCTTTATTAAGATAGAGTTAATAAAATAAGTAAAATATATTGTAAAATGATAAGCCAGGGGAAATAATAGTGTTTTAAGTACTGACTTAGAGCGGTGTCAGCAGTCCTCAAGTGTTTTTTGTTGCGCCAAAGTTAAGGAGTGTAAGAACTAAAAGCTGCTTCACCTCATTTTTCTTCTGACTCTCAACACTTAATGAAGTTCTTCCTGAGGATTTCAGGGCTCCGGATGTTTTATATTTTACAAGTAAATCAGATATATGTTGAAAATTAAATTAACATGTTTTCCAACTGTAAAACATTTATGACCAAGAGGCATTGTTACAGCCAAGAAATAATCTACCAAGTAGAAGTTTAAGGCTTTGGAAAGTATTTATCCAATATTAGAATCGAACCACTAACCTGTGATTTCAAAACAACATGATCAACAAAGTTATCCACAAAAGCCCTGGTAAAACAATCTTCTGATGACGAATCTATTGTTTCGTATCCTGAATGGGTTTACAGTTGTACTGTACTTTCATATGAAGAGACAGCCATTTGCAATGAAATCTTCCCAAAATGTATTTGATTTCCAGATGTAAATGATGTGAGCGAACGAAGCTTAAGGTCATGCATAACCAGGCCCATTTTTTTCCACTTTTGAAAGCCTTTTCAGAAGAAACTAAGCATCCAGTTAAAACAAGATGGAACTGAACACATTGCTTGTGTGGCTCGGAGATTTGATTGTGCTTTATGTTGTTGCAACAATTGTGACAAGAGACTTTTGACTGTACATGAATTAACAGAATACTTTGTCCTCTTTGATTTGCAGTAACGTGACTATTCCACTTGAGGCTGCTCAAGAGCATCGGGTGACTTCACTAAAAGCTCTGCCAATTAATTCATCCAATAGAGAAGAAAATAGGTATCAGTCATGGCCGTATCCATAATTACTGTAAACACAATTACTTCTCCTTAAGTATCTGGGATTCCACTCATTACTGTACAGTAATGATGATGCAGTGGAATATTAGGACGTATTTTATTGCTTATTGTTTAAGGAGCTTATCAGTAATGAAGTCATGCTGTGGCTGTTGGCCAATCACCATCCATCTCCTCTGAGTCATAATGATTCTAAAATGATCTTTCTGCCCACACCATGTGTTTGTCTAAATATGTGTTAACATCTATGTTGTCGATCTTCAAACAAGTCATTATTCTGTTAATTAGCCAACTCTGGTTAATTTTTGTGAATACATGTTTAATGTAGTGAATAAAATTACTTTTGAGGGATGACCTGGTATTCCACACCTGTCTTCGGGGTGACCCTCTATAAATCACTGCACCAGCATTGATGAGTCAGCAGTGTGTGTGTGTGTGTGTGTGTGTGTGTGTGTGTGTGTGTGTGTGTGTGTGTGTGTGTGTGTGTGTGTGTGTGTGTGTGTACCTGCAGGAGCGGCCTATCCTCAGGGTTCTCCTCCTGCATCTGCTCCAGCAGCCTCTGGATTTCCTCCTCAAGGTTTGCCTCCAGCTCTGGCTCGATGACAAAGTTCAGCGCAGCAGAAAGTGTGGAGCCCAGAGAGTAAACGTGGCCCTGCAGCACGGGATGGAGACAGAAAGAAAGCAACCGTGATGAAGAGTGCAGCTTCAGGGAAAAAAACAAAAATGCAGGATTCCCTCAGTGGTTGGCCAAGTAAATGCTGTATGTTGTGCATAGTTATGACACAGATACTGTTTTTCTTTGCTCCACTCACAGTGGACATTATGGTCAGCTCTGAGGTGGGAGAAAAGTTAAACCAGGTGCTTGAGAGCTTGGATCTCATTCATAACCATCACTTCTGACCACTGGACCCATACTTATGTGGTAATCACATGTGCAGTGGCAGCTCCCAGCTTGGATCACCGAAATAGAAGAGTAAACACTCCACTAAAGGCCATTTCTCCATGACAAAAACACAAGAGGAGTGAAACAGAACAGCAGGATATATACACAGACAGCAACATCAGGAAGGGTGTTTAGTTTCAAATTCAGCTACACAACTCTGTTGTAAAAGTGCACATGTATTTGGAGTGACAGTGGCAGCGTACCATCACAGCATGTGGGTTTGATTTTCAGTTTTCCACAGTGAAGGCTCGATCTTTCTGAGCCCAGTCACGTAAAAGGCACTTAAACTGTCCCCAAAGCACAGCAGACCCACATCCACAGAGTATATAAATATAAACAAAACTGCTAAAACTCTCCACTCAAAATACTAAACAACAGCATAAATAATGCATTTCAGCATTTGTTAAAACCCATTAAAAAGTAGGCAGTTCTTAAAAGCTTTCCTCAGAGGAACGACGACACCAAGTTTGCACAGGACTCAAAGCAGTTTGAGAATCACCTGGCATGCTATCCTGAGCTGCAGCCATGGCTCGTTCTGGCAATGATCTCACTGTCTACTGACCGTGTGAACTGTGAAAGTACTTCAAAGACGTCACTCGAGAAAAACAGGAGCTGTCATAATTACTATGGCCAACACTAGACATAGTAATTATGACAGCAGTAAAGATGCTGGACTTCTTTTCCATCCTGCAAACGCAACCCTGTGGACAAAAAAATATGGATGGATGGAAGTTGGAGGTGGTATTTGAAGTAAAACTTCAACTGACACCAAGTGTGTCAACCATAAGGCCCAGGCTCCAATCTGGTTCGTCGCATGGAGCAACATGAAAAATGTAAAAGAAAACATAGATTACATTTTTTTTTTTACAATTTTCACATGGAAACCCAAGCTGAAATATTGGAGATGCTGCGATTAAAGCAAGCCACATCGTTGCTATCAAACTAGTCTCAAAGCCGTGCCGTCAGGGTGTAAAAACATGTATAATGCAACAGCGAGAGGAAGGGATTTTTGGGCGTCACACTGTATTTTGCACCAAAATGTTTTATTAAAATTAGTTTTGTGTTGAAATGGCAGTCATTGTTTGGTTATGCCAAAATACAGACATTTTCAACATGTGCGGTATACTCTGTGCCACAACAAAGAAAAACTTTAAAGTAGGGTTGTCGAAATTGACACAATAAAGATGATTAATCCATGATTATGATCAATCTGATTGAAAATTTTAACACATTTAATCCATCTGCAGTGCAGAATGACTCAAAACCCCTTAAACGTCCCTGGCAACACGTTTCAGGCAGTTTGTCCAAGTAGACTTGCCATCGATCTGTTTGCTCTTGCAAAATGAAACACGATTAACATACTGTTGATTAAAATGTAATTACATTTAAATGTGATTAATCGATATTAAGCCGTTTTCCAATCCATGATTAATATGATTAAAAAATTTAATCATTTGACTGCCCTATTTTAACATTTAAATTCTAAGGTCATTATGCTGTATTTTGGCCAGTCCGGCCCACTCGAGACAAATTTGGGCTGCTTGTGGCCCCTGAACTAAAACAAATGTGACGCCTCTGACCTTTATCTAGGAGTTTACTGGTCTGGTCTTGTGGAAAGTGCTAGTTTCAGAAACAGTGTAATGTTTCGCAGGTATATTTGACACCATAATCCAAACATACAACAAATAGATGAAAATAAGATGTAGATAACATGTTTAAGATTGTCACTATGGCAACAGGCAAGTAAGAGACATATTTTAATGCAACTATATCTATAACTACCTAAAGAGCCATCTTAATAAGATGACAGGGGTCTAATATGTTGATATGATGATCTTCCCCAACACCTACAGCCTACGTGTAGGTGATGCGGCTCACATAAACTATATTTGAGAACTGTACCAGTTGTTACCTTTTTGGTACACACATTTTCAGGAGGGATTATAAACTTATTCAGTTCTCAAAACTATTTTCCCTGCAAGACGTACACACAGTACTTGTCCTTGTCTGGTGAAACCAAAAACTGTGGCAGTAAAGCAAATAAGTACACAGTGTAACTTGCTAAAAAACATAGCGAAGACTTTTTTTTTTTCACTGATTGAGTTTTTGCCTGTCAGCATTTATTTTATACACTCATACAGCAAAAAATTGCATGTTTTCTTTCATATGGATTTGTATTTCTCCATAAAGCCTATGCATATGCAACAGCCAGTCCCAGACAATCTGACAAGCTCATGACTACAACATAAACTGGCAACAGATAAACACTATGTGGGTATGTAAGTGGACAGCATGATTTTAAGTTAGTAAAAGAAACATAAAAGCAGAGGGTCAATGAAGCGATATGCCCCGACTGTGATCTATTTGTCCCCAGAGGTGCATAAAATCAATTCCCTGCTCATAGTGATTAAAGCTAGATCACCAGCAGACCGAAAAAATCCCATCAAATAAATGCATTTTCAAATGTAACTGAAGCAGCTGCCAACTCTCACACAATAACAGTAAAACTCACAATTAACTCACAAATTCACACTACACGTGATCGGCCAACTTCCTGTTTTCTCCTCATATTAAGAGATATAGCCAATATATAGATATAGAGATATAGTCAATAGCTTGCAAAATAAGCAAACAATTGTTTAGATGAAATCACTATTTATTTAGATTTTATTGCGAGATCTTCTTAAACTATGCAAGGCTGGGAAAGGCACAGCGTATCATCACCACTTCCCCTCCCTGCTTTCATTGCAAACAGCCTTAAAATGTATTTCCTCATCCAGCCTTCAAAACTACTACTCTGGTTATCTGGCGTTAAGTTTTGATGGGTACTGATTTTAAAAGGCCCCTTTTAAACTACGATTCAAATGACAATGCATCAATTTCCTTTCAGAAAGGTTTCGCACATGGACATTTGTATTGTATTTGTAACAAAGGTCAATTGATATTCCGGGTGTCTGTCAACAACAAAACTACCAAGTGCCAAGAGAATATGGACTTGGAGTTCTGACACTCTGGAGACCACCCTCGTTGTTATTGTTCATCTACTTACACATGAACAGAATAACTTCAGCAGTATTTTTGGCATCTCCATGGAGACAGGGCCCAAGAATTTTCAGAAACGTGTTTGCAAAGGTTGCATTTTCTCCAAGACCTGTTGTCGCGTAAACGGACAATGCAGCGAAAGTTCTGTGTTTTCGCTTGAAAATGTCATCAGGTAAATGGGGCTCCAAGAGAGTCTTTGGCTTCAGTATAAACTTTCAGGGCCTCCAGTAGAGAGTTCACAAAACTTGACTGTAATGGGAATGAAAACCACCAACGACGGCTATTGGAAGTTGACAGAGGTAAAAAGCAATCCGACTTGGTAGATTTGTCAGTTATTGGACAAGAAACCAAACAGTGAAAATACAATCCACTTTCTCTTGAAGATCTGTCATCAGAACTCTGGCGTAGATGCTGGCTTTATCGTGCAAGATAACAGACGATGCAAAAACCCTCCTTTCCCTCAGCAAACATCAGCAAGGTGCCCCTGACAGTGCCAGTGTTTGTATGGGGGGAAAGTCTCAAGGGTGTGTGTGTATGGGTGCGTGTGCGTGTGTGTGTGTGTGGCCAGCTGCTTTGGAGAGGAAGCAGCGTCTCTCACCTCAAATGTGCTTCCCGTGCTGTCGAACTCTGGAGGCACGAAGGAGCCCTCTGGATCGTCTGCAGGTCAAAGACACGCCAATTAGCTGCGCCATTAAGCACGTTTGACAAGCATCATCATTCCATCAAAAGGGGAACAAATGGCCCGTTCATGACTTGATTTGAGTACTCTGATGTGCAGCCATGTCATTTCTGTACTGTAATGGCCTCGCTAAGCCTCCATTGCAATGAGATGCAAATCAGAAGCGGGGATGTATATGGCATACCAACGTCGCAAACGGTCCGCAAGCAGCCGCTTCCCTTCATTTGCATAATTCATGTGTCAGAGATAATCCCCGACAAACAAGACGGGAGATATTAGGAGATCAGAAGAGGAGTGGCACTGAGTGCTCCTCTTTCTCCTCCGCAAGTAGGCCAGTGATTGTTGGGCCGGGCTGCCCATAGGACACAGAGACATGAAAACATCACCACCAACGTTGTGAGCATTCCATCTGCTGCAAGGACTCGGGACAGGAGCCGGCCAGACGTGCGCGAGGAGGCGAATTAAGTGGGTCTTGACAGCTCTGGGTTTTTCTGCAACTGTTAGGAAGTCACATTAAATGTAGAAAAGCCCAGATCCTTCCTTCAACCTTTTTCTATTGTTTTCTTTTCATTTCCTTTCTTTATCTTACTCTAACAACCTCTTTGCTCTCTGTTGTTTTCAACTTTGTCTTAATTCTATTCAATTTCCGACTTTGTTTTACAGTTTATTTCCCTTCCTTCCAACCTTTTATCCTACTTCCTTCCTTATTTTTCTCTCCCTCCCTCATCTTTTCTTTTTTGTCTCATCCATGCACCTTTCATTTATTTGAATCTCCTCTCAGCATTCCTTAATTACTATTTTCCTACTTTCCTCTTCTCAGTTTCCCTTCCTTCTGTTTTGTACAATTTGTCCATCCTACTTCTCTTATTCTCACGTCAGATCTTCTATTTTCTCGTCCAATTTGCCATCTCTTAATTTTTTGAAGAAACAGCATAAACGGTCTAATCCCTGCCAAAATCCATTTTCCAATCTTTATTGTATTCTATACTTTCTTCCAGTTCAAACATTTTGTCTCTACTATTTTTACATGTCATCGCATCATTCACCCTTGTTTTAAAACTCTTCACCACATGAAAGAGAGAGGGAGAGGGAGAGAAAGAGAGAGCATGTTGAGTGACGCAGTTCCCTGCGGGATGATGGTGAGAACTTGGTGAGTCATGTGTGCTTGCAGCACTTTAGCACCACAGGTAGAATGAGATGAGCAATATCACAGATTCAGCTCCAAAATGGGCCACATCACATTTCCCACAAGGCAGCCGGTGCCGCTTCATCTGCAACCCAACAGCTTGCGATGCCCAACCACATGGCAAATTCAGGGATTTTTCTTTCTTGATCTTTTTTTTTTTTTCTCGCCCATCGCTGTATAAATAAAAAAAGAGAAAGAAACTATCAGGACATTTTGTCACTGTGACGACTGCTGCGGCGCCGACATGATGCCCACGGTCACATACAAACATACTACCTTCGTGCCTTCGCTGCAGTGATTAATCAGCTGAAATGAACGGTATTGATGAGTCGCTGTGGCAACCGCTATCCACACTGAGATCCATCATTGTGGCCCTCAAGGTCACTCTGCCACGCAGCACCATGAAGGAGGGGGAGAGTCGATTCGTGAGCGAGCACAAGTGGGACTGACCATGAAAGAACGCATCAACCGGGCTGTGATAGTAACGCCATGATTTGCACAAATGTATGCGAATGGCCATCAACTTGTGTGTAATTGGACATTTGTGTGTCTATAATGTCATTTGTCTCAGTACTCAACTAGATTGTGAGGGTAATACAATCTGCATATTTAACATGTTTTATGTGCATATTGATATTTGTGTGTACCTACAAGGACCTGGCGCTGTTTTGCAGCATCTTGTGCATATGGTCAAAGGATGTGTGTCAGAATGATTAGTTTCTACATGTAGGGAATTGCTTGCATCATTTTCGATCTGTACGTGTGTAGTTAAGATGCGTGTCAGCTGCATGTGAATGATCATATTTTTGTATCTATACAAAGCTGAGGGCACAGAATCTATGCACGTTTGTTTTTTTTTATTGCATAATCAGTAATGTCTTCCAACAATTTTTTACATTTTTAATAGTAACTTCATTGAACATGATCAATCGTATTTTGTCACGATAAAAATATTTAGCTGGACAATAAGAACAATGTATTGTTCTCTGTGCGTATGTCTGTGGTGTCATTACAAAACAAATAACTTGTGGCAAGTACATCGTTTTCAGCACATTGCCGTGTAAACTTAAAACATTTCTGAAACAAAAACGCAAAAACTCAGCATTTTCAATTGAAATGTTGTGGCGTAAACTGGGCCCAAAAAATGCTGCTACTCCATTACCTGCACAAGCTTCAGCTGAAGATTTCGCCGTCATCAGAAAAACAGGTCAATTAAAAGCAATCAATGGAAAACTGCTAAAGCCGAATGTGGAGTGGCGTGATTAATCGTACGGATGCACTAATGTTCTGCAAGTGCAGCCAACAGAAGAGGGGTAATAAGGGCCACAGGGTGAAACACGGCTGAACTCAATCCGATGAAGCCTGACGGAGTAATCAAAACATCGCTTCAGATTGTCTCAATTACTGAGTGAAGATCTGAGAGGGAGAAACACAAAGAAGAGGATGCAACAACTTAACGGATGCCACATCAGATGTGTGCGTACAAGTGTGTGTGTGTGTGTGTGTGTGTGTGTGTGTGTGTGTGTGTGTGTGTGTGTGTGTGTGTGTGTGTGAGTGTGTGTTGGAATGAGCAGCTCAGGATTGACTGCTTATTGGCTCGCCAATCCGTTACCACAACAACGATCCCCCTGGCAACTCCAGCTCTGTCCGTCTAATCAATGCTTATCAATTTCCAAGGTTCGGGAGCGGGGCACAAAACAAGGCATGCACTCTAAGCGTGGCCAACCACCAGTGACAAGACATTAAAAAGAAAAACAAGAAAAGAAAAGTGAGCAGAGGAGTTGAGGGATAGTGAGTGTGGACGGGATGTTAGTTGCTTGGGGTTCACGGAGCAGCAAGGGGGAAAATGATCTTGCCTACGTAAATCAAGGCAGCGCTGGAGACATCAGTGAAGCAATCCAGCGACTGAGTGGAGTGTATTTTCCAGGCAGGTTTTTATCTAATTGAAACCGATACAGATCAGGGGAAAGACTTGTCAGCTCGGATTGTCAAGCCGAAGAGAAAAAAAAGCTGCAGTTCAGAAACCCGCTGACCTTTGGACTCTGCGATGCAGTTCTGGTCTAATCTGAGTATACCTGCTGTTTTATCTGTGCCTGGGTAATACTCAGCCTGTGACCTGATCCTGTACCCTGGTACAAAATAAGTCCTGGAAATCAGTGTGTTGTTGAATCAATTTAGAAAAAGAAGAAAAAACACACCATGGAAAGGTATTTTGTTCAGGATGACTACATTTTGTTTGATCACCTAAATTTGAAACACTCTTCGGAGATTTATATGGTTTTAAAATTTGAGACCTATCACCACATTCTGACCTTCTTAACACTTTACAACTTTATTATGTATATACTAATTGCATGTTTTCAGCTCAAAATCAAGTGTAAAATCACCAACAAAAGAGGTACACTTGCAGCTGCACCTGCAGAGATGTCACACAAATTTGAATATCCTCAACATCTGTCAGTTATTCTCATACTCAAAACATATGAACTAAAATATTCCAAGTATGCTTTGAAATATGTTAACTGTGAAAGCTATGGTTAAAATATAGTATTTGAAATACTTTTGATTTTTTGGATTTACTTTTCCGTTGTATTTAGAATTTTGGAGAAAAGCTAGAAACCATAATGCCTGTATAAAGAAATGACTGAATTAGCTTATTCACTGTGTACCATTCAAATTTACTTTGACTTTTGCTCGGGCCAATAACTTCTGAGTTGGTTTACCTCATAAATAACGTGATAAAGGATGAATGAAATGCTGTTTTAAAGGTGCTCCCTCAGAATCACTTCTGCCATGTTGCTCCTTATTTACAATCATTCAGATGACACTCATTTGCTGTGAGCAGATTCTCTTGTTAGGTTTGGTTTGATCTCGTTGACTCCTAGTCATTGCTTTTGAGTACAACAGTACTGTAAGCTGAGTTACTGAAAAGTCCATTTAACTGAAATCTAGTCCGGATATCTGGAATACAGGCAATCTTTTCAAACTCATCCTGAAACTAAAGAGTAAAATCGAAATGCACAAGTGAATTACAGATGTTACAAAGCCCTGTAGCAACTACCGGTAAGTAATTGTATCATGTTGTTGCTGTGGACTCACCACTCAGCTGCTCCATGAAGCAAACATTCCCGTGGGCATTGAAGGCCAGAGTGTCTGGTGTGATGCACAGGGTGTGGAAAAGGTGGGAGGGTCTGATGCTCTGCAGGGCCAGGACGCACTCCGCGCACACCGCCCACACCTCCTCCTCGGACAGACAGCTGTCCCGCAGGGACAGGATGTCGGCCAGAGACACATTCTCCTGCAATAAAAAAACACTTTATAAGCATACTGGTGGATATAATCACCACAAAAAGGTTGTTTTGTTGTATTGTGCAGAGTAAACTTCTCTGTGTGTTAATGTTCTCTTAGTTCTGTGCTAATTACTCCCCCCAAAGCACAATGCTGACCACTCCTTTTTTTTTTTTTTTTTAATTCAGCAAGTTTAGGCTTCCTTTTATAAGCAGACCAAACTCCCAAAAATTTATATAATTCAATATAGGGACTCACATTTTCCAATTCTCCAACAAGTCCCTAAATGCAACGTCAAACAGCCACATTTCAGTCAGCCTGCTCATGCAGAACGGATTTATTAAAATGTAAATACGGCGTGTGCCAGCACTCCAACCTCATTACTGCCTGCTGCTCAGAGGGAGAATGACGACGGTGATGGTCGGGACGCCCACAGGGGTAGGATGGCCCAGGTGGATGGCGGAGTGGAGGTGGAGCTGATGTGTGTGTGTCACTCCACAGTAACAATGCAGCTGCAGCAGAGGCTCAATCTCTCACTGCGAGTGGGATTACCGCCATCAAAATCCTTCACTTTGCACTCACTTTTTTCAAATATTGTCATGCAACGAGCAGGTTCTTATGACATTGTATGCTGAATGTTGTAGATTTCCACCAAAACTGCTCAACATCCAACTCATTAAACCCAAACCAGGTCCATATGACCGACGTTTCACCAGTCTTCTTTTGGAGCACCTCCTCCTCCCGCGTAAACTCTGTGCTCGCAGCCATAACCATGCTTTCAACCAAAACAACTTTGATGACATCATCAACGTCGCCATAGGTTGATATAGTCAAAATCTCTACTGTGGGCCAAATTCACATCGTTTCTACCTTATAGCTTCTATACCAGCCACCCATAACTGTGTGTACACAAAACGTTTCTGCAACAAAAACACAAAAATTAAGCATTTTCACTTGTATAAATGGGACCAAAGGAATTGGTCATTTTTATGTTTGTGAAAGAAACAAAGGATTTCATTTCGCTAGGTGAGGGCAAAAGTCTGACACAGGACATCCACCACAGGGATTTAAAGGAATTGAGGGTTTGGGTTAGTAAGTATTTGTCTCCAAGTTAACATAATTAAATCAAAACGCACGCATTTTTAACTTTAAGTAGTGCTACTTTTTCTGTTGAAACAACACCATCCTTCTCCTGTGAAACGAGAAGACTTTATAGTTGTTTGGATTTAGTGCACGGTCCCCAAAGAAGGAGAGAGTGAGCTGCAAGTTGCACGTGTCTGCTTTAATCTGTTCATTTTAACAAATAGCCAAACAAAGAAGTCACACTTTTTAGCTGTTTGCACTCAGCGACAAGTCTTTCTAAGATAAGTTCATCGTTCTTGATACAATTAGGAACAGCAGATGTTACATTTGTCCCTGAAAGTACTTGGAACAAAAAAAAAAAAAAAAAAGGATTATTAACTACTCATCTGTCCCAAAGGCATCCCACATCTTCTGAATGAATATGAGCTAGAAAGGAACGATTTGGCATTTTGAAAACATAAAACTGTAAAAAAAAAAAAAGAAGTTTAAAAGGTTTTTAGGGCTGAAACAACTAATCGGTTCAAATGGATTGTTAAAATAGCTGTCAACTACTTTAGTCATTAATTCGTTGTTTTTAACCAAGAAAATGGGCCACTTGTTTTTAACCAAGTGGCCCATTCTTTTCTCACTTTCAACCAATCTGTTGAAAGGAGCAGCAGAAACTAGCAGCTACCGCAGTGTGGCAGCAATGTGAATGAAACCTGTGAATGTAATCTACTAGCACAGCAGGAGAAGCAGCCAAAAGCCAATGGTTGGCCTTCCTCTGCATCACAGTGCTCCACAGGATGGTTAATGGTTTCAGCAAGATGGCGGAGGCGGCTTACGATCGGTCCAAGAAATATGAGAAGAGAGATATAACAGAACAGTCGAATTTACAAAAAAAAAACCTCCAAAGTGTGGGCGCACTTCACACTGAATCCAATTGTGTCCAATTATTGCTCATTAAGCATTAATTAAGCTCTTTTTTATGAGCTGTGTTTCACAGAAATTACTTAAAATTCTGTATATTACACAATTGTCCTTTTTGTTAAATACAATATGTTCTTAGTAACACCTGGGTAAACAAAGGCTAAACAAAAATGTTTGTTTACAAAAACAAACCCAAATAATTGTAAAAAAAATCTACAGATTAATCGATTAGCAAAATAATCATTCGCTGCAGCCTTCATTTATTTTTATGAATATATATATAACGTATATAATTAGAAACACTAAATATGTGAATAGCTGGACTTCAGTGATCAAGAAACTGCCAATGTCATCATTCACTTTAACATGTCATCCTTTAGATCTTTATCTATAAGGGCATGACATTTCTCACAGCATTTTTGCAAAAATGCGTTACATAATCTCATAGTTCTGCATGCTCCCAATTACCCTTGCAGAAGAAGTGTGTGGGTTGTTATTACACTGCCACAAAATTTGATCTCATCACAGTTTCTTGGTGTTGTTTGCGAGGACATGGTGTGTGTGTGCTAGATACAAAAAGTACATATGCATCTTGTTTCTTTGTTTTTAAACAGCAAAGTGCATTTTAAGATGCAAAGATCGTGATTTAAAATCAGTGTTGCTATGTAGCAGCGAGTCACATGTGTTCATGCCTAAATGGAAAATTGACTGATTCCTTGCAGGTGTTTAAACATATTTAAAACTAGTGACAGAAAGTAGGCGTAGTTAAAATTCAAATATACAGTACTGCTGCTTTTGGATCTTAATCTCTTCCATGTGTGGGGGTTGGGATTTGGCAAACCAAATCAGATGACTGAATATGTTTGAGATCTCATCCATTTCTTGAGAGGTGTAAAAAAGTAGTTATATTTAAAGACATAGAGAAACAAGTCACGGTTGAATGCTTTTAGACTCTTCACTGCGCGCCGTACCTTTTTTTTTTTACTGTAGTGCAAGGCGAGCTTTGTTGGTACTGCGACCCAGCTGCATGTGGTTTGTATTATACCGAGTATTGTTCTTTTTAAATACATGTTTTATTTATACATTTGTCCGGGTTATCGTGCAGTGTGTGGGTTTCTTTTGACAGAATAAGCCCAAACTAAAACCAGACCGTTTGTATAATGGGAGGCTGGTGGATTTTCTCAGAATTTCAGTATTCATCTATCAACCGATATTCTTTACTAACTTGTGGTCACAGAACACAAGATCCAATCAAAGATGACTATGGGAGAAGGGAGTGCACACACAGGAGAGGCCAGCATCACAGGGAAGAGTCAGAGAGACAAGATTTTCAACAATTTAGGCCTCATTTACATGACAACGCTTCAAGTGAAAATGCAACATTTACAGAAAAGTTGCATTTTCCGCTGTTTACAGAGAGACGGAGTCCGGGCATTTTCAAAAAAAGTCATGTTTTCAGTGTAAACGGACACCCAAAACGGAACAAAGGTTTTGCATTTTCACTTGAAAATGGGGCCTGACTCACTAATTAACCTCAAACACTAGTTTTAGGACTGCGTGAGGAAGCCCCAAGTATTCAAACAAAAAATCTAATAAAAATAAAGTCACTGATATGTGAATGACTTTTTGTACCGTAAAGCAATGATTCTGAACCCCATGTTTCCCATTGGAATACCTGAGAAAGTCAAAAGCAACGGACCCTTTCAATCCAGCCATCCATCCGTCCATGGTTGTGGTGGCAGTATAGAGAGCACAGAAGCCCAGACATCTCCTCCACAACTTTCTCCAGCTCATCTGGGGCAGATGTTGATCCGCATTCCAACCACACTCGGCAGCCAACTGTTCCAGTGAATGCTGGAGGCCCTCATGCGACGCTGCCAGGAGGACAACATCATCCACAAAAAGCAGAGATGCCACCCTCTAGCACCCCCCACATGATGTCCTCCTGGCCTCAGCTGCTTATTGACTGTTCTTATAAATCACAAACACAGAGGGTGACCAGGTAAAATCTTAGCAGAGTCCAACACCCACCTTAAACAATTCTGTTTTAAGGCTGAGTCTACGAACGCAGCTCTCACACTGACAGTACATAGCCCACAGTAGCGGTTCTAGTAATCTATACTCCCTAAGCACCGCCCACAAAAAAATCTATTTCTATTCTTTCAAGATCTCTAGAAACATTACAGTGACGCCATACACACAGACATCCTTACTCTCACTTCCATAGAAAAGCAGGAGTATTAAAATATACACAAAGGCCACTTCTTGGGTCGACTTCAGACAATTAATGCTGCAAAGACCTATGTGGGACTGGGAGTGTTCCTAACCTAAATATATTAAAGTTAAAGGTGGGACTCCACAGAGGCCAGGCAGTCCATTACAAGAGAGACGATAAACAGCTTCACATGCACACGTTCGATGAACTGTTAGTCACTGTGGAAATAATAACAACAAGAAGCCCACTCTCTCAATTAGTCTAATACTGAGATTAAGCTGGAACTTATGAATCTAAAACAAAGTCATGATGATTTGTAGGTGACTGTGGAAATGGATGGTGCACTTGAAGGTTTCAATATTACGAGTGGGATTTCCTCGGGATAGTGAAGATTTTTTTCCTTACAAATAATGACCATCAAACCAGAACACAAACTTTAAACAGTCGTTGATGTGTCAAAGGAATAAAATGAATGAATGAGGGCAGTGTTTTAAGGAGTCATGTGCCATTGTCCATTATACATCAGGAAAACAAAGCTGAGATGTTATCATGTGCAATAATGGAATTGTCATCTGATGAGGCATCAAGACACTCCCATGGAACAGCACAAATGGCCATGTGTGACCTGCAGGTGACAATTTTAACCGGATTAAGATTTGAAGAGCGTTTATAGGTGGATCAGTACTCATTGTGTGTCTCGAGGCCAATGATTATAGTAATGACGTCAGGTTGGGCAGCAGCAGGTGACCTATAAGAGTAGATACAAGACACTGTTGCTTCAGAGTTGAGTCAATTTTCAGTGTAAAGGAAACATCGCCGCAGGATAGAAATGACATTCGCTTTCTTGTTCCTTTGTCCTTGTGCCATATTTTAAATAAAATTCCTGATGCCTAAAATACAAATCCACAAGCAAAGCATCTGCTTTCCTGTGCCATTTTCTTCCAAGGTATAAAATCCAATGGCATTTGTTCACTAATGTCTAAATGAAATGAGAGGCTGTTTGGAACATTCGATGATCAAGCAAAAAACCGGCCAGTCTACTTTTAGAACCTCATTGTTTTTATAGTTGTGCTGGTGTACATTATTCAAAGTGATCCTTTCCAAAATATGGTTTTATTAGATTTTTTAAGTCAATCCAAGAAACAAACTATAAAATATAAAAGGTTTAATACTTTGATGTTTTCAAATTATGTGATTATGGTGGAGTAGATTAAGCCTATCCTTAGGTTTTCTATCAAGCAATTGTATTTAGACCTCAAAATCAATAAATGTGCAGAACAATTGGAAAATCCCCATTGGGAAACCCCACTGGGGTTTTATTGATTTAACCAGGGTTACACCAATGTCTGGTATGGCCTACAAAAAGAACTGCCATCTGTCTCCTCATAGCAGAATAACTAAAGTTCTTGTGATGTGTCAGAGAAAAGCATCAATAGTTTGCACATGTGCAACACAGTCAGGCCCGTACAACACAAGTACAAATTGGACAACGCACTATCAGAGAGTTTCACAGACTAGTTTTCATGAGGGAACCAGTTGTATAAATAAAAAATAAAAAAAGTCCTAAGTTGGAAATTTCCATCTCAACAAACCATATGTACATTACTGTCAAAAACAAAGTTTAAAATCCACTGCATTAAAAAAATGGTCATATATTTCACTAATTTTCCCACAGTTTGAGCAGTCCCTAAAACGCTTTATATTCACCCATTCACACACTAATAGAGGCGGCTGCCACACAAGGGGCTAAAATGTATCCAATGGGAGCAGTTCAGGGTTCGGAGTCTTGTTCAAGGACACTTTGACGTGTGGACAGATTGGGAATTGAACCTGCACTCTTCCAAATAAAAGACGACCGGCTTCAAACGTTTTTTTTTATTACAAATTTAGAACTTTATGACTAAAAACTGACAATTTTTGCTAAATATTCTTTAACAACACAAGAGTATTGAGATTCTACATTTCAAAATATTTCCATGAGTGCCTTAAAAAAAGATTTAAACACTTTGTACTACTATTGAAAAAGTGTCACATTGCAAGGATAATTGCAAAAAAACTGGCCTGCAATTAATAACAATTATCCGAAGGCTTTCATCAAACATGGAGTCTTGACTAAAACTGTATAAGATCTAGATTTTATTTTTCCGCAGTAGCGAGGACATTTGGTTCAATGAGTGTAAGACATCGGACACACGCATGCAGCAAACATGCATGTCTTTATGCCAAATGACATCATCTGTGAATCATTATTACCAAATGGCTTTACTTTTTCTTCTGTCAGGCACAGTGAACTCAGAGATTCCATGCGGCATCAGGCATAATGCTCCAGTCTGATTATTACAGGATCTCCTTTCTGCCTCGCAACTGAACACAAAAGCTGGACTCAGCTCAGACAGAAGGATGGGAGTTGGGAGTGTGGAGGGGGTATCACAAAGCAGTGATTGTCAGGCACTATAACCAGTACTTTAACTACTATGGGCTTCACAGTGGGTTTTCTTTTTCTGTCTTGGCATTATTTATATCACATTAAAGTGTCTTTCTCTTTAACCAACTTTGGAAGTGTTACTGCCTGACACCCTCACTG
This sequence comes from Blennius ocellaris, assembly GCF_963422515.1. Lineage (NCBI taxonomy): Eukaryota > Metazoa > Chordata > Actinopteri > Blenniiformes > Blenniidae > Blennius > Blennius ocellaris. The sequence continues at coordinate 6,958,378 of NC_137662.1, forward strand.
ACAATCACTGCATTGGGCCCAATTCCACCCCAAGTGTCTATCCCTTTAGATTTAGGACTTTTTTTGCCAAGAGATGCAGCAGATTTTGAACAAAGCATACCGATGTGATCAAGTGACGTAAAGCAAAATTACAGGGCAGAAAGTGCCACTTCAAGCAGCAGCAGCAGCAACAGCAGGAACAGCAGCAGTAGCCCCATAAATAGGCAGTTTCCCCTGAGAACAGTGCAGGAGAAAGCCAGTTTCTCTCACCCCCCTCGAGTTGAATATGCTGTCCTATATAAGTTTGCCTCTGTGCTCCAAGGGTCTGATAAAAGTAGTGGTGTGTTGCGTGTCTTTGCAGTGGTGCCTGAAGTTTTGAATGTATCCTGAGGAGGCTTACACAGGCAATAAGGCCTGTGGATATTTTGAAATGTTTCTCAAAATGGTCACAGAGTGCCCACATAAACAATAAAAACTGGTTTTACCTCCAGTGCCCACATGAACAATAAAAACTGGTTTTACCTCCAGTGATCTTTAATCCTCTTTAATATTGATGATTTAATATTGCAGTAGTGATCCCTGCTAAATGCTTTCACCTTATTTGACACAGAAGTCGGACTCTCATTTCTCTAAGCGAAGTAATTATAGTGGAAAAACAGTCTAAAACTTGCGAGGATGTTTCATCAATAAAGGTCCCAGATGACCTATATTATTCCCTTCATTGTAAAATTCTGAGAAAACTGTGCAACCTGCATTTTGGGTGCTTCTTTCTACCCACTTTATCCAAGGCAAAGTGCCAGGAAGATTCAGTTCATCACAGGTGATGGGTGAAACTGTATTTCCTCTATTCCTGCACAACAACACACAAACATAATCACAACAAATAACAATATACAACAAATTCGGCTCCTGCAGTCAATATATTCCAGGATTCCCAACTTTTTAGAAAAACATTTTTCCATTTGCATCAACTCCATAAACAAGATTATATTAATCTCTTTATGAAAGAAATAATAACTGTAGTGGTTAGTTCTGTTGCCTCACAGTGAAAAGGGTTGTGGGTTAAATCCAGTCCACGCTTTTCCTGTTTGCAAGTTGTGTTTGAGTGTGCGTGAGCAGGCTTTCTACCACAGTACAAAAACATAAAAGGGGGAATGGATGGATGGATGGATGGATGGATGGATGGATGAACAATACATAGGAATGTATAACTTCAGGTTGAAAAAATATTTTAAAACATGACAATGGCGCTTGGCACACTTCACTTGAGTGCCTTTCTGTGAAAAGCTCAACAACTTTTTCCATGCGTCAGCTCATGTCAATCAAAGCTAATTTATCCTAATACTCAGCAAACTTTTGTAGGGTCGATATATATTTTACATTATTAATCCAATACAAGTATTTACTAAACATAATACAGTGAATGTGACACTAAAAGAAAGGTCTGGTTGTTGGAGAATTTGCTCATGTCTGAACTCAACATAAGTTTGTAAGGATATACAGAAAGACTGGAGGCACCTGCAAGGTTTTGGTCTGTCTACCCAACACCCAGATTATTCTGGATCACCAACACATCCTAAAACACCCTAATGTTCATTTGTAAGTTGTTCCAGTAAAACTGACTGACTCACCTCATCCTCCAGCAGAGGAGGGAGATGTTCCAGGTCGGAATATCCGTCTCTTTCCTCAGCTCTCCCCAAGTAAGTGAAACCAGAGTCTCTCACTGAAGTCTCCATTGCGCCAACTTTGGTTCCCTCAAGTAGTGAAGCGGCTTCGGGCCCTGACAACTGCGGATAAACTCGAGACAGATGGCATGCCTGAGCTCTGTGGGTCTTCTCAGCCTCACGGTTTCGGTGGTGGAGGTTTTTCGAGTGCTTGCTGCTGCAGTCAGTCAGTCGACGATGCGGGACGCAGCGGTCCGAAAGCGCACGACGCGCGCGTCCGCGGCGCTCTGCCGTCCGCGGAGCTGCTGGCCGCTGTTTGACGCTGTCATGGCTACAACAACACCTCCACAGAAACGAGCGAACTGAAGGCGATCGTGAGCTGCAGCTCCTCTTCCTCTTCCTCCTCCTCCTCCTCCTCCTCCTCTTCCTCTTCCTCCTCCTCCTCCTCCTGGCGCAGCTCCGCTGCCTGCATGCCACAGTTGGCTCCACGCCTCCGTTTGAGTGACTCACTCTCATCGCTTAGTCCAGATTATCTCCGTTTATTCCTCAGGTCTGACTCTGCTTAAACTCTCATGTCATTAATGCGTAGAGAGGGATTCATTATCCCATTGGTCATGAACTGTCATTCCCACAAGATCTTTGCTTTACCTTCCTCCTGAGTCTTAAGTAATCCAGAGGCATTTGTCATTACTGCGCAAGAGGAGTGTGAAACATTAGGCCTGTGGTCCAATATAGGCTCCAATCTGGTCAAACTACCAAGCAAGTGGTAAAAATGTCGAAGAAAACGTATTAAAAAAACAGAACACAACACTGAGAGTCGAGGTGAGATAGCAAAAAGGCTGTTCGGGTGAGTTTGTAAAAACTTTCATAAATGCAAGCTACAAGAGATTTATTTTTTTTGACATTTCATTGTATAAAAGGTCCAGAAGGTATCACGGCAACCAACTTTATGTTGAGAGTGTCGTAACCTTTGGAAGTAGTTGTTTCATTTTGTGAAAATATAGACATTTTCATCACGTGCAATCTGCACCACAACAAAGAAAAAGTTCAAAGATACATTTAATGGTTATTATGGCACTATTTTACCGGTCCAGCTCAATCAGGAAAAAATGTGTTTGGGCCCATTGAGACCTGAGGTTAACGTGCTTTTCGGGTGATACAATCACATGTGGCGAGCCCTGATGGAGGCTGTTTACGCTTGGCCCTGTCGTGCATTTTGGGCTAACCACTTTAAGATTGGATTACGTTACTACCTCTCAGTGGCCTGGCACGCAGTCATGACTCATCCAGCTTGCGCTGGACAACATCCTCTGCCAGGGCTGCTATAAGGTCTCTGCAGAACCCATGGCATGGACATCCATGTTCTTTTCCATGTTTCATTTGGAAAGTTGTAAAGATTGTATAACTGAGACTGGTGCATACTCTTAAACGAAAACATGGTGCGCACTGATGACCTTTACGTTTGACATATGTTCCTGCGATGCAACCATTCTGGAAGCATCCGCCTCGTGGTCAGATGCATCCGTGACCACCTCGAGAACTGGTTTGAGAGAAAGTGGCTGTTTTCGGGGCTCGCCACTTCTGATCGGGTCACCCAAAATGCATGTTAAAGTTACTCTACAAAAAAAAGCTTTAAACTTTTCTCCAATAAAAGGAGTCACGTCTGCACAGAGAATAAACCAAAACATGAAATCAACACCATTACCACTCATTTCCAACGTGCAGTGGCTTGCTTGCTCATTATTGATATGTTTACAAACAAACCGGAATTTGTAGCCATCATATTGTGTTCATATTTCACTGACTGATGTCATCTTTGGAAACCTGACGCATGGGTTTCTTGGATATAAAAGATGGTTTTGTGACAGCTCATGCTATAATATCAATATTTGATCAATTCAGCCCAAACAAAAAAAGCCAGACTTTCAATAAGAAAGAGTATTTGAAGCCATGAAGAAAAGTCTTAAATGTTGTTTGTTTCAATTCTGGAAAAAAAAAAAGTTGAACTAGTAAGTTTAATCATTTGACTTTATTTGTTTTCCTTGCATTACTTAAAATTCTTTAGTAGTTTTTAGCTCTTTAATCCTTTTTAGCTGTTCCAGTTATCCTGCTTCTTTTAGCACTTTTATCTTCTTTTGTTGAATTTATCTTGATTTTTGACCATTTCTGAAAATCAATGTGGCATGTAGATAAAATAAAAATAAAAACATAATGTTTATTTACAAAAAAAGCTGAAGAGCCACAGGTTGCCTACCCCTGGGTTACACACGATCTGAAGCATCTCCTGCAGTTCTTGGATATTTTCACTCTGGGAACATTCTGCCCAATCAGAGGGCTTTAAGAGGTTGTTTTCAGTGGATGAGGTTATAAAGAAATAAAAGGTACTCACTTGATTAAAGCAAAAGCCACAAAGTTTATGGAGCTCCCGTTCCTCAGCTTGAAATGCAGTCAAAGCCAGAAAAAGGTTCAGAGGGTACAACCAAGACTGAAGGTTGCAAAGTTTAAGTTACAAACAAAATGTGTTTTTCTAAAATGATCATAACTTCGACTCCTGATTTATTCAGTACTCTTTTAGAAAGAGTAGTGGACATAAAGTAACATCGAGAACCAACTCAACATGGTGGTCGAAAAATTCTCAACATGTTTTGCGGCCCACCCAACTTTAAAATCTCAAATCTGAATGAAATGCGAGACTAAAATGACTGTCTCTGAAACATTTATTACAGAAACAGAATAATTCAATATTAACATGGACTAATGGCAATAAAGTGTATATTAATTATGCATCCGGATGAATGAGAAATGAACTTGCATATCTTTAACAAAATCTCTTGTGCTGTATAGTCATTCACAAAGGGTCAGAAAAGGCAGTAAGCTAAAATCCATGAAAGTCCACAATGTATCATTTACATTTAGCGGTATATAACACTTATTTAAGCAGCACATACAATAAAATATGTGCAAACAGTGCCCTGCTCCACACTGAATGGAAAACGTTGATTTAACTTTCAAACCTTTAGTCCTGCTCACCACTATTGTCACCCATGAAGTTTAACTACATAATTCGGAAAAAAACAACTACTTTCTGTAGAGAATTTGTGTTTGGTACAAAACAGCAAAAGATAAACAACAGCTTGAAACATTAGATATTAAAAATAGAACATTTTGTCAATTGAAAATCACAGCTTGTTTAAAGAAAACACAATGAAGCCGATAAAGACAAAAAAAGACTCAGCATGGTGGAGGAACCATAATGCGGTGGGGTTGCTTTGCTGCATCTGATACTGGAGTACTCGATCAATTTGCAAGGATCATGAAATTAGAGAATTATCAAGATATTTTTTTTTTAATGAAATGTCAGACTCAGTGTAAGTAAACTTGGTTTGGTTCAAAGATCATGTATCCTCCAGCAACACAAAGACCCAAAGCAGACATCCAAAATCACACAGGAGTTGAAAAGGAACAAATTGACGGTTTTAAAATGGCACCAATGAGCTCTGATCTTAATCCGACTGAAAATCTTCATTATTAAACTTGAAGTGATTGGGAGTAAGTATGTTAAATCTCTTCACTTTCAGAAAAGTCTGTAGTCTAACAGACAACTACTACAACTTCTCTGATTTCATCTGATTGCATTTTAGTTCCGGCTTTCAAAATGACAGTAGCGGTTTAAATCCTTTGAGCATTGTGTCCCAGCTTCAGTTCGACACCCTAAAAATGAGCAATGACTCCACACAGCCCATCCTCCATAGCGAAAGGGATTGTTGTGTATTATAGGATTGAGGTTTAAAGACATTGTGTAGAAACAAAGACTGATTCAAAATGTGTAAAGAAACACATACAATAAAGTAATATGATTTGGTTTCCCAGAAGCACAGCTGCCCCTGGCCAATTTCTGGCCTGAGGCAAACATTCTATGAGCTACTCCATCTCCACTGCCACTTACACACTGTACAAAATCATCATCCGCAGTTCACTTTCTCATGTCCTTAATCCAAAGACAACCTGCTTTTTAACCTGTTGTGAGCAAAGTATTCACGTATGCTCCTTTTCAGGTTTTAAAACTAACCAATATAGAATTATTACAATTACAGATCACAATGAGATGAGTTTTTTTGAGAACATCAAGCACAACGTCTGGCCTACTTATTTATATTTCCTTTTACTATAAATAATGAATAATAATGTTGTTGTGGTCTGTTTTACACAGATATTTACTTTACATGTGTGACATTTCTTATTTTAGTTTTATTTATTATAATTTTTTGTTATTTTAGTTTTTGCTATGTAAAGTGTTATAGAACATCATAAGCATCATTATTGTTGTTGTTGTTGTTGTAATGTTCTTTTAAAAACTGACTTTAAAGTTATGAAATATTCTTTAATAATACCTAAATGTTGAGTTTATCCCTTTTTTATTTTTTTTTAACTGATATTCTGTTCCCTCTGTTAATGTGTCAGTTACACAGTTTGCTGTATGCATGATGTCATATAGTACTCACCGGTTGCATCCCAGATATCTTTCACAGTACTCCTTACAGTATCAGACCAGATACCTGACACTGGTATTAGTATTGGTGCTTCCCTAGAGTAATATACAGTTGTGCCACAGCTGCACATAACCAAAAGTGAAATGTGACACCCTTCCTATATAAAGGTCCTTAGCAGATACATATTGCCCCATTTTCAAACTCCTCAACAATGTCCCCCATCCTGTCTGCACATTGCAAATGGTTTTATCCTCTTCCACACTTTTATCTGTCTTAATTGTGCACTCCGTTCGAATACCATCTCTTGCTGTGTCTTCCTCGTCATGATGGAAATCTTGTTCAGGTGCCAGCTGAGTTCCAGGGCGGTGGTGGATGAGATTGCTGTTATGCCGGCTGTGCCCTGTGGCTGCCGAGCTGTGATCGAGAGGCCCTTTCTGGCCCGGCGGAGAGGGAGCACTTATCAGATTTGTTGACTGTTTGGCGCGCTTGCATGTTGAGATAATAAAGGGAAATACTTTAACTTTAGCAGTCAGGCAATTACGGCAATCATACATATTCTGGCATATGCCACCGATGACTTATTACCAGGGACTCGTCCATTTGATCCTTGTTGGCACTGTGAGAGAAGGTATTTCATCTACAGAAGGATCTGTTCCTAATGTGGAAATACTGCCGCACGCTTCAGAAAACAGCTGGATCATTTACACTGAGGCACAACTCTGCAGAGACAATCTTGACAGTGTAATCTGAAATCATCAGAAAATATTACTTTTCAGTTTTTTATCCATTTTTCGGGTTTGCTTTCATCAGGATAGGAACATAGCTGCCTGTTTTGGAGATTTGTTCTGTAAGCATGTAACTGAACCTGGGCGGTGTACGGAGACTATAAACATTAGTGTCTCTCTCCGTTTAAATATAAATGACTTTTGGATGATTTGATCCTGCTGATGGGAAGCATTTTTTTTTTATACTGAGCATAGTCCCAGCTGACAATAAATGTGACATGATCGCTTCGGTGGTGGTGGTGGTGGTGGTTAACTACTAATAGCAAGCAGATGGTTGATGAAAACTTTGCTGACGTGGCAAAGTGGGAGCAGTGCAGCAGCCCGAAAGGCAGCATAAGAGAATCAATAGTTCAAACAAAGAAATCAAGCACTGATTAGTTTGAACAGAAGGATCAGTGACTACTGGGTAACATCAAACTTGTTAATGAAAGCCGTATGGCAGTGTGGGAAAGCCGCCTAGTTTCCAGTGAACAACTGCAGGAAATGTTTGTTTCAGGAAAACAGGACAATATGGACTATTAGTGTTAATGGAGGCTCCCTATTCATTTATGTCATTAATACGGCTGTCAAAATTAAGGCAATAGCATGGATTAATCCATCATCGTGATGATTCTGATGAAAAATCTTAACACCATTAACCCATCTGCAGTGCAAAATGAAGGTACGTGTCCACAGGAGCCGTTAATTTCTTGCTTCTCATTCATTGTCTACGTGGAAACGCGCCGCATTGCATCCTGTTTTGCATTTCGAGCTGCATTGCATTGTGTCATTTGCGCAAGGGAGAATCCAGACAGTTTTAATCAATCATTCAGTCAGTTTTATGCAGATGAGGTGCAGGCAGCAGTGGTTCGACAGATGGCGAAACTTTTGCAAAATGTTCAAAACTAGGACAGATTCAGCAACTGCATATCTTATTTCTCACCGCAAATGTTTTCAGAAATACTTCTTGCTGAACCTTTTGAGTAAGAATAGAAAAAGTTAGAGACCACGCTGCCATGTTGGTCAAGGTTTTAACTCCAACAGCAGACAGGCGCTTCCGAGACGACGCAATTCCGTCTGGACAATGTCAACAAGTGAGTTTGCCTTAGTAGGTGTCTGAATGAGGAGTAACAGGGCCACATTAATGTGGATGAATGTTTTTTGTAAACATGAGCTGTTAAAATGTGTTTAATAAACACATTTCATCGATAAATATTACCATCTTTGAGTGTGTTTGATCACGCAAAATAAAACACAATTATGATTAATTAAAAAATGAATGATATTTAATTGTGATTAATAAAAACTAATCTAGAAGGAGTGAGTAATCTGATCAAGCATTTTAGTCGTTTGACCGCTCTAATCATCAGGTCAAGCTGAAGTTTTGGGAGTCCATTTTTGATCTGAATCAGAAACGGTTCAGGATAATGGATTGGATTGTGAACGAGCTCAGCTCTCAGTTTAATGTAACTGGAGAAAAGATATTGAATATCCTCTGTAATATAACGGTAGCAGAATAACTATTGCAACAACATCATCAGCAGGGTAAAACTAACTTGTCTCACGGCGGTCTGACTTTTAGAGTTTGTTCTGTTGGAGCTTCATCAAGTCAGTCAAAGACTTAATGCCACGTTGGTCCAAGAAATTGGCACAGATCTGTGCAGCGTGAGGACAAAGATTGTTGTGCATCAAAAGCAAGTCCACTGGTTTTCCCATGCCGGGCAATTCCCCAGTGTTTAGTCACGTGAACCAACATTTTGAACAAACAAAGTGTTGACATTTCATAGTTCCAAGTAAACATGGTCAATGAGAAATGTTCAGTAAGAGAGATTTATGGAGCCATTTTCCCTGAGAAGATTGGATTAGGGAAAAGCATAATTGATGGTGAAAGAGGACGAGAGAGGAACAGAAGAAAAGTGTGGGACTTTTTAAGCCACCGAGCAATGAAGACAGAATTTGAGGGGACAAATCTGCTTTACTGAACTTAACTTAAGCTTTATGCCAAAAATAATATAGATATTTGCCCATTAAAGGTACTTTGAGGAGCTTATCTATACAGAGAATGAATATATTACATGATGAATGAATAGAAACCTCAATGAGGACTATGTCTCTCAAACAGGCGTCACGGCTAAAAACGGTTAATAACAAAAGCTGGATGCCAATTTGTATACTGTTAGACACCAAAGTGTTGCTGTGTGAAACTTGTCATGTTTCTAATGATCATCCATCCATCTTCTTTACTCATTTGATCCAAGTCATGACAGAACACCTTGGGTGTTTTGAAACCAATATTGAGGAGGAGGCACATTTCCATATTTGATCACCGCTCCATCAAAATACCGAGATAAACCCTGAATAAAGCCCTGCGTGGTTTTACTTGATGCAATGAGAGGTGGCAGTCAAAGAGAGGTGTGATTCCTCCAGCGGTGTTGCAGCCACATCTTTGATTTTCTTTTGATTTGATATCTGGCTCAAAGCCAGCACAGACAAACACACACACATGTCAACCCTGCCCGCCTCTGCAATCTCAAAGAACATATTTCAAAGAAAAGATAACCGCTATCTTATTGTGCAAACACAAATGTACTTTTATACGAAATGATAATGATTTTTTTTTTTTTATATGATTGGGAACTTTGCACAACACAGATTCAAGTGTGCATGTTTACTGAAGCTATTAGATTAGTATTCTCTCTTTGAAATACTCATACATAAATAAATGACAGTGACTCTATATAGGTATATTCACAGACCCGCAAATAAAAAGAGATAGCTGTGTCCTTTACCGGGGATCCAGGAGGTGTGAACCCTTGGCTGGCTGGCCTGTGCAGTCTAGACAGTATTGTTGCAGAACGGGAGCATGACAGGGCATGAAGGTCAAGCCTGCGGACAGTAGTCAGGCCTCGAGGGATTGTTGAACGCGAGCAGATGTGCCACAGAGGTGTCAAAGGTTTCTGGAGTCATCAGTTCCACTGTGAAGCTTTGAGAGTGTAGCTTGGGTGGAGTTGAATCTCAGTGGGAAAGCTTCTGTAAAAATATCTGACTTTGTCAAGCAGCTCCAGATACATTGAGGTATTGAGTATATGTAGGAAGACAGCTGGATTGTTGTGTTTAAATGAGCGAGAGCAACATGTGGATTGAGACAAAACCCCACTTCGTGGTGTGTAACATGGATTTTTAGCAATATGAAAAAGTTAAATCCCCAAAGTCTCTTATTTGTGTCACATCAGATACCAGGTCCCCCGTGGGCCATCAGATATTGGTACACAGGGCCTTATGTTTAACACCCCTGCTCCAATCTGCAGATCAGGTTTTGACAGTGATTTGACATATAAACCTTGCCACACAAATCAATCCCAGTACCACCATGTGAGATAACTACAATTTCTCTTTAAAATTTTAATGAAGTACAACACCGGTCTCAATTTTTTTTCTTTTCATACTTACTAGGCTTAAGCAGCTGCACACAGCAGGAGTAATCCTGTTTCATTATCCTGCTTCATGGATCATCAACTGAGGACAGCACATGCTTTCTGGTGGAGCAAGTGCTTTGGCCTTAGCTTTTCAGCATGGAATAATTAATGCAGCCATCAGTGCACATTTAAGACCTCATTTTGCAAGAGGATCATTTTAAAATGAGTTGGACCAAAATGTTGAAAAGTCACTGTTTTGTTGGAGTTAGCATTCACTTAATTCGCTATTAAAGTCCTTCTGGCGAAAGTTTTTTTCTTAGTCGGCAAAGACAGAGTCATTTTGAGACCTATTTCTAAATAGAGAAGACTTTGTTGTTAAGTACAAGACTCAGTGATTGGTATATGTTCACAAGCCATTGAGCAGACATTTGTCGCTGGATGTTTATTTATTTATTTTTTGTGTCAATTTAGTGCCAAAAACACAATGTGCTTTGTGCCTTTCTGCACCCTCGCTGTGACACCTGTGATCTCTATGTGTACAGTGATGTTGACTTTTGGCACTTTGGTATTCATTGCATAGACGGCCTTGTAATCCCCTCTCCTTTCTGATTAGTCATATTTCTTCAGCCAGAAGGAGCTGGCCGAAGAAAATGATGTCATCTTGTTTGGCAGGACACCGGAGTGCTGAACTTTCTGGTCAACTCCTAATTTTCCTTAATCTGGGTTGTTCACAGAAACGTTAATCAGTTTTTTTTTTTGTGATATTAAAACCTTAATCATTAATTCTATTGATAGTCTGTCATTAATTATATGACACTGAAACAGTGACGTTTAAAGTGACAAAATCAGAAAGGAGAAGAGATTACGAGGCCTATGTGATGCCCGCCCCCAAAGTGCCAAAACTCAACATCATGTCACGAAGAGAGATCACAGCGAGTGCACAGACCGAGACAGCGAGCATGCAGAAAGTGGTCTAACTGTGCGCAATTACAGTTTTTATGCGCTTGTGTTTTTGCCACTAAATTGACGCCATAGCTCTGGCTCACTGAACCCCGAATTGTTACCAATCGATGAATTGGGTGCTTTGCATAGCAGCCATCACCATTTGTAGGTCATTGTGAGTATAAACAGGTAAATGTGACGAGCAATGTAAAGTGGTGAAAGAATCAGCACTGGCATCAAAGATTAGATCTTTCATCTAAATGAAGCAATCAACTGAATTGACTTCTTAATGCAACAACAATCAAAGACAAAATTGGAGCAGGAAATTGCAATTGACTGGATTCAACAAGAGGGTTCCGGAAAAACAGCATAAAGTTAAAATAGCACTTTTTTTCAACTGATGTCAATATCTTCATAAAACTTCTTTGCACTATAAAAAAAAGACTCATTTGGAGTTGTCATTATTCACAATCCTGTATAGTTATGAATTGTGATGGGCAATAGGATGGACAAATAACATTATCCAGAAATATTAATGGAATAGATAACACAATGACAACAATGTTATTTCACAAGATGCAAGGAAACAATGGGAACAGGATGAGCTCAGCCATTAGTCCCTCAGTGGCTTCAAGTATTTGGCTGAAGACAATATATTTACAATGAAGACTCTACTTCAGAAACTCAGAACTCCATAATATCCTCCATAAAAGTAAATTAGAGTAGAGGCAGTATCAAGGTTGTTGGCTGCTCAGAGTGACTCAGTGCTTCATCAGGGAAAAAGTGAAATATTAATTTATCAAGGGTAGTTTGAAGAATCACCTTTTGACGACCACTATATGGGGAAATAATCTCAGTTATCAAAGTTTGAAGTTCAATTAGAGGCCAGAATATCTCTGCTTTTTGACTGATTGTTCTTTTGGGAGTTGTCATTATGCCGTTGCTGAAATGAATGAAATAAGAAGGGGAGATGTGCTGGTTTGGTAGACAATGCTGACAAGTACTTTGCTGTCATGTCTATTCAAAAAACAGACAAGCAACCAAATTGCTCTATCAAGTCATGCTGGCTCACATAGGGCTATTTGTGTATTTTTCAAAATTGGATAAAAATGTTTAAATTATCATCATGAAATGACTGAATGAATCAAACAACAGAGAACATTACAGTTGTGAGTCCACCAAGTGGTTTGCTGCCAGGCCTCTGCAAGGTTCACAACAAGCCAGGCCTTGCACGGAGCTTGTATTGACTGTCGATCAAGAGGATTAATTGGAGTAATCAAAGCAAGTGTTCCTATCTAGGTGATCACCCCAAATGGGAAATCTAAATGAGGATTGTGATTGTTGAAAGCCCCAAAATGCTGAACGCATTAAGACTGATAGATCCAGGTATAATGCAAGTATACAGGACAACACCATAGTAGATCTTTGACTCAACTTTGTGTGATACAGCAGCCCATCATCCAAGTAAATCTCCTACAGAATGACTGCAAAGAGAAAAATCCACTTCTTGGAGCAGCTTAGTGAGAGCTCCGACCTAATCAAATAGATATACTGTGGAATGACCTCGAGAGAGCCAGCAGCCTGAAAATACAGCTGAGCCGAAGCAGTTCCCCCCTTTTAAAGAAAGACATGTCCAAAGTTTGTTCTGAACATTGTGCAGATTCCATCAGGAACATTTGCTGTTAAAGGAGGTTTAGTCTGTGAATGTTTCCTGTGCATTCAAAGAACAATAATACTACTGTCGATGTATTATGAAATTATGTACATTGAATATATGATTTATGAAATGATCTAATTTGTTTTTAACATTTGAATTGACGATGAGGCTATACGTGACTCTCGTAAGCTGGTTTATGTTTCACACCCCGGTTCATTGTAAATAGATGTGCTAATAAAATGTCCCTGAGCAGATCTGCAGCAGACACACAGTATTTGAAACAGGCTGTACATTAGAGGATTTAGATGTAGCAAGCTGTGTTTTGAAGTGAGTTCCCTCAAGGTTTGCTCTGCTCTCAACACCTTTGCTTTTATCTCCTTTCCTTTAAAGTGTGTGTTCAGGGTTCATAAAGAGACGAACCTGACAAAAACGAACAGCGACATTGGTTTTCCCAAGAATCCAGTTAAAGAGTTTGGGAGGCAAAAGCAACCTGTTTGGTCCCTTCAGCCAATCGCCAGCACACATAAATACTTGCTTTAAGGCATTTCCACTTAACTCTTCCGAATTCAGTGATCTCTTAGAACTATCTTGGGGGTTGCATAATGAAGATATATAAATAGATGGAACCTGTCTTGGTGACTCCAATTACTACTAAAAAAAGATGCCAATATTTTTGAAACAAAATATTTTCAATACCAATATAATTTGGAGTCGTCACACGTGTTGGTACATGAAAATAACCCTAAACGACAGATTTAAGATGACATAGCACAAAGACACGAGTCTCCGTTTCATCTTGTGTTGAAAGTGCAGATTTTAAACTAATTGTGTTGATCGGCCAAGTAAAACCGGTTTTGATGCATAATAAATGCCATGCTTTTCCGCATTAGGGGCACATTTGGTGCCCATTTGGTGTGCGATAAGAACAGTTGATTCTGCAGAGTCAAAGTGCTTGCAAGACGAACTCACGCCTGACACTCATTTTCCTATTGATCAAAAGTGTACCACATCAGAAAATTCAGAAATTGTATGGTTGCTTCATGCCGATCTTTAATCTTTTAGTGTTTTTTGCCAGATGGCTATGTTATGCCGATATCTTTGTTCATCCCTACTACTAACAATTAAAGTCATTCCGTCACAAAGAACTCAGTTTATTTGTGCTTAATGCGGGAGTTGTTATGTGAATGTTATATGAATGTCTTTGAACATACAATGGCCTTTAAAAAAAACCAAACGATTATATATATATATACACACACACACACACATATACTGTATACACACACACCAAGTCCTCTCTGGCTGATCAGTGACTTCCACTCTCTGAATGCAAATGAAGCTGGCGCTGCAGCAGCAAATCACAACTGTACTTGTCACTTTTATTCTGCTTCTCAACGATCTCACTGATCACTTGGCTGAAAACTGCAATCGACATAATCTGCCACTTGAAGGGCATCTTAACTGTCACTGCTAATGGAATGTGCAGGGTTTTTTTTAATAGTTTATTGTGTTGTGTAAGAAACATAACAGGTAAAACACAGCGAAGCGCTGTGAACTTTTATTGGAGATAAACATTAGATGAACAGATTTGAGGAACTCTGAGCGAGAAGTAAGATAATGTTGGATGCCCAGGTCTGAACTTGCAATTAGAGTCATCTTTTGTCGTAATACAATAACCACAAGCAATTTAGAGTCATAAATTCACCTAATGTCCGCATGGAAACTCACAGAAAGGAGCCAAGGTGGTGCACTGCAAACCGTTAAAAATATTAAATCTTTCCCATCTCGTTTATGATACACCTAAATGCATCATGCAGATTTTCTATCTGTCCAAATCCGGCAACACTGAATGAGAACCAACAAAGACTTTAAAAGTCATTAAAACATCATAAATGTCCATTTGCCTTCGTGATGCATGTAGATATTAACCCTCTGTAGGGGGCTCATTGAAACACTTGGAAAATGTAAATGTTCAACCCCAAAACTCTTTGAAAATATCATTATAACATCATAACACTTGCTGTACAAATATGGAAACCACTCCTTAAAAATGTCTTAAGAATATAAAGTAAAATTCTTAATTTTATGGTTTGCAGTTTTGTTTAAATGGGATAAAAGTGTCAGCAACTTTGTTTTGCATCATTCACATCTTTGAATAATACCATCATATAATATAATGGGGTGGATCAAAACATTACTGAGTACATGAATGGGACCGAAGATTTGAAACTCTATTGTCATGTTCATTTGGATTACAGTAACATTTACAGTGTTTACAGTGATCAGGCATGTTTATGTTGAAAAACTTGTAGTACGTAAACTAAGGGCTGAAACATCAGCATTTTTTTTGTCAGATTTTCAGAAGTGTCAAGCCAAACTATTGTGCTATAACTTTGTTTTCTAAAATATGAACAATCTTTGTGCTTTGATGGCTGTGTTGATTTCAGCGCTATATAGACAAAATTAAGTTGAATGATGCGATGCTGCTGCTACCTCTCATCCATCCAGCATTATTATTTTATTATTTTGGTCAAAGTAATGCTGTGACATCTATTTAGGTGTTTTCTTGTAGATTATTCAGCTGCAATAAACACAAATTGCTGCAAAGAAAAAAGGAATTATGCATTTTCAATGCATGCTAACTATGTTAGCATGACAAAGATATACCTAAAATTGCACTTTTTAAGGGCATGTAAAAATTTACATTTCCATGTTAATTCACTGGTCGGTTTTCATCTCTATTATTGACCTTTATTATGTTGTAGTGTTGCGCATGTAAAGGATAAAAATGCTGCAATGACTCCCTACTCAAAAACAATAGTGACCTCTACGAGATGTAGCAATGATGACTGAAGCAAGGTAGACTGAAAAGAAGGGTTTCTACTGAATCCAACTGCAAATTTTTTTTTTTAAATCATAAACTTAAAAGTAGACAAGAAATTTGTCCACTCATTCATCCATCTCTTTTAACCAGAATCACAGGGTGTCTCGTAGGGCTAGCTAAAAGAGATTGACATTCACTCTTCCGTAAACATTCAAATCAAGCGTTGACTTAAGAGTCAGCAACCAACCCAAAAACTCTGTGAAGCATGAGGGGAAATAGGAACACTTAAAAACTCGACTTAAATTGATAGTGGATGTCTTCTCATTGTGAGACACTATACATCTATAATATATGTGAAACACATGTAAATGACTCAATTTCAATGCATTTAATAACATCACCATGATATCCAGTGATATGATGTATTTATTCGTAACCTTCTTAATTCTAACATTTTGATTGTGACTAAAGCAAGCTGTTTATCTACTGTGTTGGCATTTAAAATCATATTAAGTCCCTATAGAACCGATCACCAAGGTCCATTCATTTGATGTGACACATTCAAAGCAAGGGTACAATAATTAATAGATCAGCCACAATATTTATATGATAAATAGCAGTAGATGATGGAGGGAATTGAAATTGTATCTCAAGTAAAGTGGATTACTCTGTGCATTACAACAAGGAGCTGCAATAACTACTCTGCACATGTATCTGTATGTAAGCAGCATTGTGTGCATGTGGATTTGCATTTTATAGAAGCGCTGTAGCTGTGTGTGTGTGTGTGTGTGTGTGTGTGTGTGTGTGTGTGTGTGTGTGTGTGTGTGTGTGTGTGTGTGTGTGTGTGTCTGTGTGTGTCTGTGTGTGTGTGTGTGTGTGTAAGCACTCAGGCATAAAAGTCGAGGAGGGAGGGGGAAAAGAATGCATATTCATCAGGCCTTGCAGACAAAACAGCGCGCTGGCACAATCTCGGCGACGAGCTCAGGTCAAACTGCGGCAGCAGCAGTGAGGCTCGACGCGGTGCAAGAGGACAAACATTTATGAACTTCACCCGTGGACTCGCATGGCGACAGCATGCGTCACAAGCGGAGAGATATTCCTGCATCAATTTGCATTCAGTTTGGAGGCTGCTGCTCAGCCAGACCTTTCCATTTCTTGCCTCCATCTGAACATTTAATTACTTCAGCCGGCTCATCTCTCACTTCATAAAAATCTGTTAAACAGGCTGCCTGAGTGGAAACAGGGCATTATTTAGAAAGCTTTGGATCAATGCCTCTCTGCCTCTGCTACAATACTGTGTGCCTTGTAGGAGGATGTTGCAATTGTGCTTTTTATACACGTGGAAGCCTCAAATTAACCCTGAATCTCTACATATCTCTCACAGTTAGTTTATTATAAGTATCTCTTTTTGCATATTATCAAACACAAAGAAGAATCCAGCTCATGCATTACCTGCCTCTTGACCTTGGTCTCGAACCCTCTCAGTACTGTGAATATAAGCTTGTGGAAGTACATCTATTTGCGACTCATCAAGTGACCACTGTCCACCACTAGATGGCATTCCTGTATAGAGAGCAGGCAGCAGCAGGGCTGAGGAGGCAGTGTCAGCGCTTGGCAGTCAGATGTCTGTTTATGTTGTTGACACTTGAAGACTCTCCCAACTTACATCACACATTAACATCACTGCTTGTCTTCGTCCCGTAGGTTGAACGGAAGTGGCTGTTTTTGGCGCTCTCAACACTCATCTTCTCTGGGATTTTTGATTTCCGTCACACTCACAGCAACAAACCCCCTTGAGGAGCTTTTGCGAACACTTCCCCGTCTCTGAACAGCTCATTTGCACATTTGAACATATGCATAAAGTCTTTCAAAGTCAAGTGTGCATTTGCAGGCTGACATTCCCAGAACTCTGAGACAATACAAAAGGGATGATAGATTTATTTGCCAGAGAATACAGTCTTTGCTCTGGATTCTCTGTGTAATTAAAGGGACTTGAGCAACATTTTATACAGCTGAATACATTGGGCTTCCTGTAGGGAACATTTGCAACTTCAATCATTTAGAATGATTTTTAATTAGATTTATTTGTCAGACTCTAAAGGGGATATCAGGTCATGCAGTCAGAGGAGGGAGACAAGGGAATATAGCAGACAAGCAAAGTCCCTGAGTGGAACCCTAAAACTAATAAATTGAATTAAAGATATTATACTTAAGCTGCTTTCTAGGCCAGAGCCGAATATAGCAAATGGCCAATTAACAGCAGATGATCTGTCTGGGATCTACTGTATACAAGAATGACAAAAGTGTCTTGGAGAAGAAGAATGGAGGTCAGATAGTGTTGTAGTGAAGACCACCTAGCCTGAGACCACAGTGATCAATGATATGATAGAAGATAGATACTTTGTTTGTCATTTCAATTCTCATCAAAAATTTAAAATAGATTACTATTACTATACTATACTATTACTATAGAAAATGCATGCTATTAGAGTCAGAAACAAATGTCAAATGTTTGGGGGAAAGGTACAAAAAACCCATCAAAACATTTGACAGAAGCATCATGGGGTGACTACACATTTTAAAATTGTGTGAGTAAAGCGAAAAAGTCTGGAAAAGTAAAAAAAAAAAAAAAAAGTGTTCAGAGTGGGAAAAAGTCAATTTTTCAAAAAGAAGAAGACACGTGGGAAAGGAGATGAAACAATGAGAACGAATTAGAATAAATGTGGATTATCACATGAAATTAACAAATTTAATGAGGGGTTTTGTAAATTATTTTAAGGAAAGTCATAATGTTATAAATAAGATGAAATTACATCCTCCCTTGAACTATATTCTTGATGTGCAACATAAATTCCATCTTCCATACTGCAACTGGTTGTCACCGGCAGCCGGATCAGATCCCGGCCAACTGTGGCTGAAGGCATGTACACACTGGACTTCATCGAATACACAGAAAAACCAAAAGAGACACACCTACGAGCAAGTTAGTGTCACCAATTGACTTCTAACACACGCTTTTTAAATGTGGGACAAAACCAAAGGATGCACAAAAAGAAGATGCAGAATCCACACATCTGTGGTGAGGTGCGAGTATTGACCACAACTCCTTTTCTTTTCCTTAAAATTGTTTTTAAATGTCATTTTACATTTTTAGATGTGTTCGCATGTTGAGTCTCATGCATCCACAATGTGCTTTTGAATACATGCTGCGAGCATGTATATAAGCAGTGGGCTCCTTTGAGTAATCCTTTCCATTGTGGAGCTGCTGTACGTCACACAATTCCAGAAGCAATCCTGCCATCCTGCTGGGTGGGGTGCAGTGGAGTCAGCAGCTCCGGTTATGTATTACTGTTATGTTGGTGATGGTGTCGAGAGCCATACATAACTATTCTATTGCATTGACTTGTAGGCGACCCTGAGGGGAGCAGAAGCTGCAGGCGAGCGATGGAGGAGTGGGTGGAGATGGAAAATAATGAATCACCAAGCGACTGGAGGCAAGGTAAGAGGAACTCTAGCTTATTCACTAAAGGCTGCATAAACATCACACATAGTATTATTACTATGAATGATAGATAGATCATTGTTGACCTGATGCTAGTATGTTTTTTTTTTTTAATCTAAAAATAATAAAAGTATTATGTTAAGATTTTAATTATTATATCAAGTTTGTTGATCTTCCAAAATCCCAGTGATTAAAAATCAACAGGTCAATGTAAATAAATTCCTATTTTATTAGCGTGTATGGCAGAATTTTCAAACATAAGGCTCATGGGCCAAACCAGCCCATAAGAGCATCCAATTTGGCAAAACCACCAAGGAAATTGTTAAAAATCCAAAGAAAATGTTTACAAGTTTCTGTGTAAATCTGATGTGGCAGTTGTTACATTGGCTGTATCGTAGTATATTTATGACAGGTGGTGTCTGAGGGGAAGTGGGACATTTGATTGTGGCCGAAACAACCAATTTCCTCCAAATTATCAAAAAAGTTCTACTTTATTCTATTATGTAATTTTGAAAAACTGTAAATAAAAGGTAAGTAATTTTTTTATTAAAAAGATCTTTAGTGAGCCTCATCTACTATAAATACAATGAGATAATAAGCTTTAGAGACCAATTACATTGAAACGATTTCAAGTGAAATCTGCCCAGATGTGTGTGTTTTCATTATAAAAACAACCAATAGCACCTACTGATGGCCCATTATGAAAATTACATTGTTTTCAGTGTTTCTGCTGTTGACAATGGACAACGTTCATGAACATGAAACTTTCGGAAACGAAAATGCAAACTGAATGAGTTTTCACTTGAAACATTGGCATTTAAATGGGACCTTAGTGTAAAACAAAGTGTAACAATGATGCCATATGCAGGCTACAAACAGATATTACAAATCTAACAAGCATGGTACGAGCAAAAAACATTGCAAAGTCTGGTTGAAAATCAGACTCGCATATATTCAGTGAGAGTTAAGGAGGCTGTGGGGTATGGGTGGGGGCTCAGTGGGGAACTTGTCCTACCCTCACTGGTTTAATACAGCAATTCATTTGTGACTCATCTCATGTGTTTGCACACCAGCTGCCCCTGCCACGCTGTTTCTTTCTCTCTCTATGGGTACCAGATGAATATAATTGCATTTCCCCTCCACAAACTTTGTGAAATTATTTTGCTGCTGAGAGGATCAACCGTCATTTCCAGGATATGGAGGAGGTGAACACTGGTTATTGGCAGCTGTGGACGGATTTAACCCGCCCATAACAAACTGCTACTGTAGCGTAATCTAGCAGCTTCTCTCCTCCCTCTCCATCCGCTCAGCTCTCTTCGCTGCTCCCTGGTCCTTTGCCCACCATGCCATCCCCAGCTGGCCCGTTTCCTCTCTCCGCTGAAGGAAAAGAGGAAGAGTTTGAGGAGGGATGAATGAGCGAGGGAGGGGTCTGTTAGTGGGGTG
This sequence comes from Blennius ocellaris, assembly GCF_963422515.1. NCBI lineage: Eukaryota > Metazoa > Chordata > Actinopteri > Blenniiformes > Blenniidae > Blennius > Blennius ocellaris. Next base: position 6,979,059 of record NC_137662.1, read on the forward strand.
GCGGTGGAGCGGAGAGTGGCAGGGGAGCTGGTTGCCTCCAGCCCTGCCTGCCTGGCTGACTGGCTGGCGAGCTGTCGTATTCCAGCCGTGATGTTACATACTGCAGTGGCAGCCTCTTAGGCCCTTATAATCCATTGGATTGTTGCATTAAATCCGTCACATGATTTCTTTGCTCCCTTGCAGTTGTGCCGTGTTGCGTCATCATTGGAGGAAGCTATAAATAACAAAGAAGGGGAGAAGGGGCGGAGGACTGTCAAACAGACAGAACAACGCAGATTGGCAGCTATTGGCTCCCTCTGAATGGCAGCATGCGGCTTTGAGTTAGAGCGCACTGTAATATTCACATTTATCTGACTTAGCATCACAATCCGCACAAAAGTTTGATCCAGAAAGAAATTCTGCAGCGCAGAAGGAACCAGTACTTGTGACGACAGGAAAAAAAACAGGAAGTAAAAGGGAATATTCAAACGTGTCACTCATCGAGATGTCAAAGTCTTTTTATTTGTATTTGTGTTTTTCTCCCCTGGAATGAGAAACAAGTCTCGGATTGTCGCATCTTAGAATGACGTTCAGGTGCGGATGTGTTGCCAGTAAGCCACTGTGAAATAGCAGAATGGGGTTGAGCTGGGTAAAATAGGTTGTTCAATTACTTTCATGTGCTTGGGGGGGTCTTTGGACGACTTCCTGGGGGAAGCTGAAAGACAGCGATTGGCTGGGAGGCGCTCTCTGCACAGGGAGACATATGCTGAGGCGAAACAGAGGCCTGACACCACAAGACTAAACCAACAGAGCAGTTTTTGTTTTCCCATGTTTGCAGCCCCTACGCTCTGCATTAGCATACATCCCATCCTTTACCCGCCGGGCAAACATCTACAGTACAAGTGTGTGAAAGGAAAAGCAGGCTGGTTCCTCTGACTGAATGATGTATAATGACTGAGCAGCATGCAACACAAGCAGACACGTCATCAAAGATTACCGCATCACGGTTTTACCGAGCTTTTGTATATTCAGCCGAGGATGTAGTCATACCTAATCAATACCTCTTGTGTCAATAATAGCTTAAATAGCCACTGAAGACGCAGCTTTTTGAAAATGCTCAGGCTCCATCTCCATGTAGATTGCAGAAACGGTGTCACTGCATAGGAGCAGTATCAATCAGTTCAGGTCGGGAGATAAAATCAAACAATCTGCCATGAGAAAGAACTATCAGCTGCTGACTTCAAGGACATATAGGTGAGAACAACCTACGCTACAGGTGCTATGATGCATCATTAATAACATGCTGAATAAAACACAGCGAGTGATAATCAGTCTATTAGTCTGTTTACAAATTCCCCTCTGTACTGTTGTGTGAGTCAGCAACAACTAATCTTGGTGCAGAAGCAAAAATCTTTGAGTATTTGTGTGCTGTTGTTTATCCCACTGGCATATTATATATAGGTCCAAATCTAATAAGTGGATTCTTTCAAGACAGGCCCCAACGATACCATTTACCTTAATACATCATTCTGTATCATTAGTTGAATGGTATCACCTTCAAATGAATGGTAAATGTCAGTTCCTATCAGTCCCATTTATATGGGATACGAGAAGCCACTTCCTTGCGTTTGGCTGGACATGTCAGTGACGTGAGAATGGGGTCAGTGACTTCCACTAAAGGTATAGCACACTATTTCTGATATTGTAACAATAAATACACAAGGACAAAGTTTTGACACTGAAATGTCTTTCTTAGGTTAGGATACAGATATTGGTTTGAATTAAAATGTGTAAATTCTTCAACTATTGCTATGATATCTACCCAGAATGCTGTACAGGGTTAAATTTCATTGATTAATTCCAAATAATGCACTGATTAAATATATTACATCACTTGGTCCGAACCCAACGGGCTTCACCATCGGGTATAAGTGATCTCTTGCGTTCCCATTTTGGCTGTCCATATACATGAAGATGGTGTTTCGAACTACTGAAAAGGCGACTTTTTGGAAATACTGCTACTTCGTCTCCATGTCGACAGCAGAAACACAGCTACTGCGCACCACAGCCATAGCAAATAGTTCTTCTGTATATCCACAAATTGAGGAGAAATCCCAACAATGGCGGCATTCAGAGTGTCATGACTCCCAGTCCATATTGTCCTGAGACTTGGAAGTTTTATATTTGAGAGTCACCATAATAGCAATCTATCTTGGTCTTCTGTCCATACGAATGACAATGCACTCACCATTGTTAATGTTTATAGGATAGTGTTAGCTGCATGCATGCGTTTGTGGTTTCATTACAAAAACATAACAGCACCCACTAGTGGCACAATATGAAAACATCCTTTCCAAGCATATCATTTTCAAGACGTGGCCATGTAAACACAAAACTTTTTTTGAAACAAAAATGTTAAGGCGACGTGTTTTCACTTGAAACTTTTAAATAGCAAAAGGGCAAAGATTGGTTCTATGTCATAGTTAATCACAGTTTCACTGTTTTGATTTATTCATTCACGAAGTAGCAACAATCTAATGATATTAAACTTTCATAAATGAGTAATATTCAGCAAAATATGCTAAAGAAAATGTGGTGTAAGCAGCTGTGACTCTTCTGCACGGCTGACGCACGTACATAAACACATAAACTCGTTCAATCTAGTCTTATTTTACAGAGGCTGACACCCAAGAAGCACCATTTAACTTCATGATGCATTATTTTACAAATGCTGCCAACATTTCCTCATCCTGTCGTGCACGTTTGAGATTCACAATGACGTCACTGTGACATCAATGCGTCACTCAGCTCTTTTCCACAGTCGAGTTGTACTCCCGGTGATGAATGGACTGATCTTAATGTGTACAAGCAGTAGTCAGTGACTCAAGCACTTGTGAAATACTTACCTTCAATTGCAGCAGCCTGGTATGCCCGTCACGGCGTGTACACACACACTCATTAGAAATGTAGCTTCCAAGAAATCAAATGATATCTAATAAGAAGTTTTGCCCACCTCTTTCTGTCTTCTCGTCCTCTTTGATCTCTCCACCTCCCTCTCACTGTGTCTCTGTTCCCGTAAGCTTCAAACTAGCCCACCAATCCCGCCCCCATCCCTCCCTACTCTGTACTCCCCCTGCTGCTCTGCCTGGCTCTTCCGCCTTGCAAGTCTTGAGCATGTTATTTAAGTCAAGGACGGCATTAGCATGACGATCACAGCCTGCCATCTCAAGTCTTGTCTGCCAAGATTTGGAGCTCAAAGAGCAGGCTTTGTTATTAGGGTGATGTGGGGGGGTGGGGTGTATTATTAAATACATGGGGAGTAAAAAGAGAGTGAGAAAGCCGAAGGTGTATGGAGGCAGTATAATATGGTCGTCGAGAAATCAAAGATGATCTGTTTCTATCTAAGACAAAGCAATCCATATGTCTCTATAAAAAGAAAAGCACAATATATTTGCGTGTCCTATGGAACTAGATTGATCTACATGTTGTCAAGAGAAGATGACAGCAATTCTCACAAGAGATCAGTCTACAAGCGGAATCAAAAATCATGTCTCTGATTGTAAGTGCAGCTCCGACATCGTTATATGAATCCTCCAGTGAAATCAGATCAGACTGTATATACGAATTTCTTACTATACACGCAACGCAATCTCTTGTCACGACCGTTTTAGCAGGCATGCTCACTTCCCCTCCCTCCGCCCTCGGCTCATATTCCTATTTACAAACCTATTTATTAGAACAGGAAATTAAAACACAGTTAATTGTACCATAAACAGACATCTGTGCTACTAAGAACAAATCAATTTTTAATGAAACAGATGCCTTACTGGGCCAATTTCTATCGATGCCAAACTGCTGAGGTCTCATGTACCATGGCTTCAATGTTATGATCACATAACTTGCCTCACTTCGATGTATTTTGGCAATTACATGTTTATTGTTTACTTATAACCTTAAAGAAAACAAACAAACAAACAACCCTCTACCGTACCAGTAAAAGCATGACTGAAACCACCCAAAACAAAATACATGAGCATCTTCTAATGGACCATAATGCGTTGAACACAAAAACAAATGGATAATTTTACAGTTGGAGAGTACCAGCAACCTTTATCCCCATGGCAACAACTTGGCTTTACTACCCTGCTGTTGCACGTCTGCGCCAATAACGTGCAAAGTTGCAGTTGACATTAATCTGTTAACACCACAAATAACATGAATGCAAATCTCTTCCTGGAACCACATTTGACATGAACACTATTTTTATGATGTCATGTGTTCTAAAGAGCTATGACTAATGAAATATATTGTGACGTTTCTAAAGGTATGATAGGAAATGTGAAATGGAGAGGAAACTGAAATCAAAAAGGAATGTGTGCAGATAGTGCCCCAGGAACTGGAATTATGTCTGTTCAGACTAAGACTGTAGAGTGTGGAGTGTTGAGGAGTGAAGTATAAAGTGTTACATGTAGGTATGTACATATTAAGTGTGTACATTCCATGCTCTGTGGTAAATATGAAAATGGATTGGACATAAACACAGATACGGTTTATGGATGACCCATGAATATAATGCAGTGCAACGTTAGGTTAAACAACAAACATTGAGCTGTGACAAGTCGGTTTGGTTATATTTGTTGCGTAAAATGACTAAATTGATCACATATTGGTTTTTCATGAATATTATATATTAGTTAATTGGACACTGCCTGCTGTGTGTGATACAGCTTGTCATTGCAAATACAATCTGTGACAGTTTGTTAGGATGTACATGTACATCTTTCCTATCATTGTGAAGCAGAATTCACCAAGCGTTGGATTGCTCACCCACTAATAGGGAACGTGAGCTGAGATTAGACCGTCATGAGACAGGTTAGTTTTACCCTACTGATGATGTGTTGTTGCAATAATCCTTAATAGATAGGATACAATAAATGTGTGACATAAGGTAGAATAATTGAACATTGCCCTTTGGTTTACAAACCACTTTGCATATTTACTTGTTCCTGTCACAATCACTGTGACCACATGAGGTCGTAATGAAAATAGTTTTTTTTTTTTTACTGGCATCACAATGTTCAAAATAATTAGCTTTTCTTGCATATTCCCTAATCTCAATCATCAAGGACTCACCTTTCATAAATGCAGTGTTTGTGTTCAGTCCGGGTTTTCACAGCAGAGGGACGAGACGGACAGCACTGGCGTTGGATATTTCACATAGCTTTCAGTCAGCCGAATAATCTTATGGTTGTGGGGGGGTGAGAGAGAGAGAGAGAGAGAGAGAGAGAGAGAGAGAGAGAGAGAGAGAGAGAGAGAGAGAGAGAGAGAGAGAGAGAGAGAGAGAGAGAGAGAGAGAGCGCTGTCTGGCCTTGGAGAGAAGGAAAAAAATCCTGCCGCATATTAAATGTGCTCATGGCCCGTCAAATCTGGGTGTGAATCGTGATGCACTATCTCATTTCCTGGATGATGCGTCAACGCAGCCTGTGCATGTATGTGGATAAAGCCCCCAGCCTTATCCACATACACGCAGGACACGCAGTTACACACACACACAGTTTTCGGACCTTGCAAGGACACTGAATTGACCGACACTAATTTTCTGAAGATCCTACAATAAACTCAGCTCTAAGTACTTTTTGCCTAACCTTGGCTACTACCATAAGCTAAACCTAACTCTTGCCATAAAGCCCACCACACACGGTGTGATTTCCTGCTGTACCAGACAAAAGATAATAATTGTGGCGATATCTTTGGTCTTTGCTCCAAACCAGTGGGCCTCCGACACACTGTTAGACAGATTTAAAGACAACTGTTGTCATGGCCTAGCAACCAAAGACAACCTGTGATAAAATTCTGACAGTCAGATATTTGTAGAAATCGTGATTTGCTTTGAATTACATCAACCAAATAATCAATAGAAACGCAATGTGAAATGACATATTGATCAGCGCGGCACTGGCGCTCAACCCAAAGAGATGCTTTGTGGCGACAGTGGCAAAATTATGTGGGACGTAAACAAAAAAGATAGCCTAGTAGAGTTTTGGTCTTGTTTTGTTGGCACAAGGGCCAGAGCTCTGTTCATGTTTCACTAATTTCTTTTTCATGACTGGATGGCGCACACATGTTTTATTCTTGTGCATTCACGTCGACGAGCTGTGAACTTATACGATTGTTAAAATCGCACATTTTGTAGCCAACCTACATTTTCATTTTGGAGACTTTAGGTTTTGTTCCTATATGTCATTGTGTCAATCAGACATCCCCACTATTGAGGACAAACAAGACTAGATACGTACCAAGTCCGGTTTTTGTGACATTACTTTGACTTCCTGGAGGCTATTTAAACAGTCCAACTCTTTTCCAACTCAAAAAGCTTAACCTAACAATTATCTAATCCCTCAAATGACCTTAATAAGACTTTTGGTTGTTGTGTCCTTCCATGGGGAGGAAACACGTACATGTCCCCACAATATAAGCCAAACATGAACAACAGTCACACGCGGCAGCAGCAGCAGTGAAGCCTGCCATCATTTGAATTTCTCCCCCGTGGTGAGTCCATAAGACATCTCAATTTCATTCACGCTGTCAGAAAACAAATACGAGACAGAGAAACCTGAGGGGGGAGGGGGGAAGATTTTGCCATCACTTGCACCCAGTGTTGTGTACAATAAACGCACATCCATGCACACAGGTGGCGGGCAGAGAGACACAAGCCAAAGATTCCCCGCATCCATTGCATGGTGAAAAAATACATTTATTGGAATCTGTGTCAATGTAGAAAAAAGTGAAAACTGGCTTTAGGTTTTGTCACAGTACCACAGTTGAGTTTTCCAGCAGCCGAAACTTAACCAACAAGCTGGTTTGGGGCAGTACATCTGATGACGACAGAACCGGCGGCCTGTGAAGCGAGACGCATCGTCTCACAGACACCGAAAAGCTCCGGGCTGCTCCTATCACACACCACCAGCAAATACGCACATCATACAGCAATTAACCTTGCCTAATGTTTTCTTAAATTTATTATGTGTTTTGCCAGAGAGGCTCAATTTTGTTGTGATACTGTTACAAATCCCTTTCCAATTACTATAAAGCCAGGGCCACTGACTGCCTGCATCTAAGGTGGCTCACAGGAGCTTGTATTGTGTGATCAATTGTGGGCCAGTGTTTTATAACTCTTAAATTGGGCCCATAATAACCCATCCCAGACCCTGGAAATGACTCCAATGGCCCTGTGCAAAGCTATGAGGTGCATGCATCATTTTCGACGTCCACCAGGGCTTTCTTTCATTATTCAGAGCCTGCCAGTCAAATAAAGGGAGTATCACATAAATAGTTCTCATTTCGTCTGAGTAGAAGTCACTTTTTTTGTTTTTTGAAACGCCAGGTAATTTCTCTCGAAACAAACTTTTTTTTACTATAAACATAGTGGAAGTGACAAATTCTATCCTGGCAGGCCAAAAGTATTTTTAATGGGTAGTGCATTTCTATTTCTGATATGACAGGATAAGTCTCACAACACATGGCGAGTCTGCATACTTTATGAAGTCAACAGAAATAAAAGCCATTTAAAAACAAAAAGGACATTTCTCTAAACTCAGATACTGAGTATTAACATTGAGAGGTCAGTGTTCTTTTTTTTTCCATACAATTTTCTTTACATATAGACTTATTTAATTCTTAAATATCTTAAATCTCATATAAAATAATTAATCAGAAACCAATTTTATCTACACGGACAAGAGTGCACAAAATGGATAAAGAGGTGGTGTGCATGCTGTGGTGGTTTCGCTAGAGTGTGGTTTGCCATGACATACGCGCAACTTTTGGGTGTATGGGTTTTTTGTTGTTGTTTTTTTTCGCTTTCTCATGAAATGTATGACTGGTTTTGTCTGGAGTGCTACACTCTTGTATTATCACTCACAAAACAACTGTCTCACTTTGCCTTCTCTTTTGAATGGCAATTGTTTTTCTAGTGAATGTGACCTTCATGGTAACAAAACAGTCCCCCACACTTTAACATCACCAACTCCTGACAGTAAACAATGACTTGCTTTGGACTGGATCCCAATATAGTAAGCTTAAATTGAGCATCGAGTGCTCTAAAATAGAAACAGGAAAGAATGCAATATTTTTTAAGAAGTTAAGGAGTAGCATTGTCGGTAGTAAATAATATGACTGTTACACTGGTAGCTACAGATAGCTGCAGCTTCATACAGACAACCATGCAGTAGGGTTTATTATAAGGCGAATTAAGGATGATAAATTGGTTTGTAGTTTTTGGGTTATGGGCAATACTTGGCGATGTATCTTTAGTGGGTTTTGCTAAATAAAGCTAAAGCAGTTTGTTGTATTTTTTTTATATTGGTACATGTAGTTTTTTTTTCTATTGAACTGTTGGACTTTACAAATTGATTCCAGATTTAGTTGAAGCGTGTTCAATTTTTTTAGGTAATGCACTTATGAGGACCTGACTCTATGCAACACAATGCTAGTAGTAATAATAATAATAAAAAAAAAATCCAACAACAAACCAAACTGCTGAATCAAATGAGTCACTGACACCAACTTTCTATTCACAATGACCCGGCTGCTGCTGTTGTTGTGCCATTAATTACTTCTGTCCAGGAATACAAAAGGTAACACAACAGTGAAGACATCATATAGACAGCACAATCAATAACCGACCTGGTTAAGAAGATGCGTAACTTCACTTTTTCTTTTTCCTGCTTCTTTTGGCTTTGCACAACTTAATCGACATCCTTAAATCACCTGGTAAACAACAGTATCTTTGTATATTATTTTGAAAATCTCTAGTTGATATTCACAGTTGCTTGACTAAATGGCAGAAAAATTACCCATGAATTCTAAAATTGCTGGTTTAGTCATTGAAAACGTGGATGCCAAGAGTTCTTTAAAGTATTGGAGGTTAACTGTGGTCTTGGACTATTTGATGGATTCAGAGTGCAAAAACATTTTGCAGCGGGTTGCCTTTGAGCACTAACACACATATTCATACATACAACCATTCATTTTCTTGTATATTTATATATGTATTTATATATATATATAGACAGAGAGAGAGAGAGATAGATCTGCAGTAATATGAAACAGTGGAAATACCTTCAGTTACATCGGATGGTATGACGTGACACACGTTTTCACAAAATTCTTTGTGATGGAAGCGATTCGGTTCTGTCAGTGGACGTCTCCGCAGGGAGAATTTGCATGATATCAGATTTCTGTACAGTAAAACAGCACACATAAAAACATAAAGACTTTAAAATAAAAATATTCCACACTTGATTGTGATGTTTAAAATGTTTCTCAATTCTTTTTTTTCTTCTTTCTCTTCCATTTTCTTAAATTTCTAGAAAGGGATTTATAAGTTTATTCTAGGCAGGACGAGGCAAAGGTGGTGCTGCCTTCTTTTTTTTTCTCCCCCCATTTACCTGCCCACACTACACAGTAGTTTCATTCTTCCAGGGTCCAGTGCGTATATTCCCTGTGCTGTCCGAGGTGAACAGGAGACCTTCATGCAGCCCCCCCTTTAAAATCCCATTCTGATTGGGAGGGTTCTGGGGGTAAGATTGTCTGCGCTGTGCATGCATCTCCAGGTGGTGATGTGTGGCCATGGGGTCCTCCTCTGCCACTTTGCTGCAGCCACACAAGAAGACACCAGTGTCTCCAGCCTCTGCTGGGCACATCGAAGGGAAAAGGTCTGCCTTGGCACAGCAAATGTGTCGGTGGCAGGGGTTATGGCATGCCAGGGACTCGTGCGTGGCGGCATGACACGCGTGATGCCCCTCGTGGCAAGCATGATGTCCGTCATGTTGACAATCGTGGGCCAGGTGTGGGCAGATGTGGGCGTGGCGCTCGTGTGTGCTGTGGGGGCTATCAGTGTGTGAGCTATGTACGCTGCCTCCGTCCGCGCTGGAGGGGATGTGATAGGCATATTCCCTTTCATTCCCCGTTCCGCAACCGCCCGCCCCAGTCCTGCGACCCAACTGACGGCCTTTAGTCCTGGTGCTGCTTTTGAGGCAAGGGTGCAGCTGAATCCCCGGTCGGTATCCCTCGGGGTCAGCATGTAGCAACACATGTGTTGCTGTGGGCTCTTCTTCCATCAGCTGCTGACTATGCAATGCAGCACAGCATGGTGTCACCGGTGCCAGACAGGTAATGTGGTTTTGTGAGGATGGGAGGGCAGCATGTTTACAGTGCCCTAAACTGCCGTGACTGCAGCTGATCAGTGTCTTACCCTGGCAGGGTGAGTCGTGATGGCAGTGGCTGTGACCATGACCGTGTCCAGGTGTGTCTCCATTCACATTGACCTTAGGCCGAACCTGCGCTTGCCCTTGAGCACCGGAGCAAGCATTGGCGCTTCGTCCCGGGCAACAGGAACACCAGCAATGCCAGACATCATCCCGTTTGGCGCAGTGATGAATGAGGATGAAGAGGCCAAGGGTAACGGAGAAGGCACCATAAAGGCAGCTGAAGATCATGTCAAGAAAATGGCCTTGTGACACAGCAAGTGCCCCAAAAGTCCAGGTGGCCAGGAACAGGAAAAGGGTGAAGGCCGCTGTTCGCAACTGAGCCCTGAAGGAGTGCTCATTGGCCAACAGCGCCGGGTTGATGGGGACGCCAGGGCAGCCAGCAGGGCAGTGGCTCCCACTTGGGGGGGCTCCGGGCTCGGCACCCTGGTGGCAATGGGTTGGCACATCCACAGCGGCCAGTCTCTGCTGCTCCTCTGTCAGCTGTTTGAGCTCGTACTTTTTTTCGGGGTGTCGTCGCAGCTGGATGAAAGTGCAGAGGAAGTAGATGCATGTCACAAGGATGATAAAAGCCACAGGGCCAAAGAAGGCTCCCAGGCTGGGCTCCCATGCCATCCAGCAGCTGCAACACAGAGACACAGGTGAGAATTAAATTGTTTTGATTTGAAATAATCATCATAAGTTGCATCTTTCACAGAAGGTGTCATGAAGACAAAAAAACAATAAATAACTTTTCTTTCTCCGTAGTCCAGATGTAACTGTACATTCAATAAGCCTCGTTCCAGAACCATCTGTCAATGTGTTGCTCATACATTGGCGGTAATGCTTTCAGCTCACAATTAATCCCTTTTATTTCTTAATCATGGTCACAGTTTGCTTTTTTCACTGCAGCCATTGTGTTGTCATAGAGCAGGGGTCTCAAACTCCCGGCCCGCAGGACAATGTTTTGTGGCCCCCACCTTGATATCCAAATATATTAGTACTGCCCGCGAGGGGAGTGAACCTTGGTGACGCCACCCTGAGCACAAAAGGAAAGGCTACTGCTACTTGCTCCTGTAATTGCCTGATGTTTGACATCAGTTATTGTCACATGCATCAATCAAACCAGTTTCAGTGGCGTCAGACACAGGAGGTTCTGCATACTTAAATTGTGCAGCAAGCCATGTACACGAAGCACTCAAACGGCTTGGCTGTACATAACAGAAGCTTTTATTTTGACACTGAACAACAGGAGCACCCTACACACAAAACCCACTTCACTCCTTGTTGCCCACCCACAACTAATAAACCAAACTAAACTAAATGAACTAACTAACTAACTACAATAACTAAGCAACAAAAACAGAACAACTCTACAAAACTAATATAACCCCCAATAATGACATCTAAAATACAAAACTGAAATTCCCATAATGCATTTTAGGTATCACGGAGCTGATCACAGAGGTGATAGCTGCAATGCATCATGGTAATGGTTGGTAATGATTGTGTTGTGTTCTGTTTTTGTTGCTTAATTCATATAGTTAGTTAGTTCATTTAGTTTAGTTTGGTGTATTAGTTGTGGGTGGGCAACAAGGAGTGAAGAGGGTTGTCCGTGTCGTTGTCTCCTGCCATGGTGTTCCTTTAGATTTTTTGTTTCAAAACTGAAGCCTCCGCTGCTTACTGATGATATAAAGCAAATTCTCAATCTTTTGAGTGATCCATCCTCATTTTGGTTATTACGTCAAGACAATCTAAGGGTCTCAGTTGCTTCCTCTGTCAAGGCAAATGTGGCTCAGATATGCGAGAAGAAGCACTGCTAAGTCTCTGGCAGCAAGCCGTCGGCAAGAGAAACCATGTTCAGAAGAGCCGTTCATGATCTTCATTCAGTGTTTCATTCATGTTCAGGACACGTCACGTACAGAAGAAAACATTAAAACTGTAAATAATTATGTTCGAGGATTTTTTTGTACAACTTTTTGTGTGGAATCCCTCATTCCATTCCAGCCTCACCCATACTCTATCTCCAGGTGAATTGAGTTTAAGACCCCTGTCATAGAGTGTCATCCAGTGGTCCCACTTGGTACGTAAGTACAATCATATTTGTAAATAGGAGTTACTCCTTAATATAAGCTGCATGACAACCTAAACAGCTAAACAAAGTGCCACCCATTTTCTAGAAAATATGGTAGATTTAATATCAAGAAAAGCTAGGCTGATGGGCAAAAAAGAGGGGCTCAAAGATGGACCACTCATATACAAGCCATACTGAATTGAAAATAAAACAAAAACAAGGTATCAAAACTAAATAAAAAAAAGTGTAAAAAGTTGGAATGACTCAATGATCTAAAGCACATATTTTAATCTACTTGTACCTATATTTTAGTGAACACTGTGTATTGCATTGTGTTTGTATAAATAATGCTATACAAATACATTTGGAATGAGTGAATTATTATAGTACTAACAGTTTCAGGGCCAATTTATTTACTTGGAAATACTTTTAGTTTTATGTATAGAGTCGGAGAAACCATGAATTTATTTTAATCGTAAACCATGGAAAAAGGGAAACCAGATATTGTGCAGCTCTAAAAAAAGCAGCCATTTTCTCTGGACCCAGGTTTATTTAAGATGCATTTTGTGAAGTAGATATGCACCATGTAGTCATATGGATCAGAAATGGGAAAATCATTTTTTGGAAAGAAACGTAGATGTGCAAATCCAATCAAAACATGCTACTTGTTTTCAGGGCATGTTAATGTGTGCACATGGAATGGCTAGTTTCTTTGGCAGCTTTTGAAAGCACAAAAATTTAAAATACAATTTAGAGGTTTAGGGATACAGACATGCTGCAATTTTGACCATGTTTTTTTCACAGTAAGATGATTTTGAATGCAGACGCAAAATGAAAATGGCACAGCTCCATTGTTCAAGAGAAGGGGTTCTGAACTGCCGAGCCGATTCACTTGACCTGCCAACTATTATTTCAGACATTCGGGGGTGGGGGGGGGACATGTTCACTTTCTATATTGATCAATAACTGAAGAAATATTACATTTTAAAGACTGAACAATTGATATACCCAACACTTTCAGAATGTAGAAAAAGAAACTTTGATGTTACTGAGCTGTAAAAAAAACCTTATCAATACAGTAAAATTGCTATTTTTCATCATTACATGTGGTGTTTTAGGATTTACTGACAGAAACTGCAGGCTTTAAATTAAATTCCCATCAATGTCTTCTGTTCAATCAAAATTTTACCACCCGTCTTTTTTAGCCAAAAAGCAAGAATGCTTTGACGATGCAAATTCATTATAATCCAATGCTATGGAAATCTTTGTCTACAAATTCCACAATGTACACACATTCTGTTCATTCAGTACAGAGAATAATTGGAATATACAGTAAACAAGTTCAAATGAAAGTGAAATATGTGCATGTTGTTTTGGTTTGAATGAGTACACAGAAATGATTGAAACCTTGAGAGAAGAAGACTTACTATTGTGCTTGCTCCCCGCTGCCATAGTTGTCTATATTGACGGCTGCCGTGACCCCGCAGATGATGAGGGGCACTCCACCACTGACTAAATAAAATCTGAGGTCAAGGGAGGGGACAAAGCAGAAGCAGAGAAAAAACATGAGCATAACATGAATGGAACAAAAGGCATTTCAAACAAGACTGGAGAATATAAGACCCACACAGGGAGGATAAGAACCTAAAAAACCCAGATAAGCTAAGTGACAGATACAATTATGATGTCGTGCAGTGAGTGAAGCTTTTGGCTGACCCCAAATAACTCTGTATTTACTCAGCTTAAGTGTGTTTTTACCACTTGAATAACAAACCGTGACGCCAGGGAACAGTCAGAGCACATATTTGTCAGAGATACGACCGTCTCCAAACAAACACCGGCTCGCTCCTGTGTGTTTGTGCCGGCAGCCTATGGGAGGGATCACACCTACAGTTTGTTTTCCTTCGCTGCCGACAAAACTGTAAATTTCACAACATAAACAAATCTGTTTCTTGTCGATGGAGGCATGATGAGCTTGTCAGCGGTTGCTCCTGCAATTGATGGCATCTGCTGTTTATAACGGCTCAGGAGGTGCAAAAAGAAACCTGGATTTGAAGAGAAGGGGGCGCAAGAGTATGACAAACCTCACAGTTTGGGGTCGCATCCTCAAGTCAGTTTACCAGACAATGGAGCCTGCGGGTCACCTAAAAGACGAATAACTAACAATTTCAAGTACAATTTTTTTGTGATTATGACTCACAATTCACCCAACAACACACACTAATAAGCTGAACTGGCTGTGTTGGCAGCGGGCATCGATTCAATGGCCTGTGATATAATAAAACAGTTGAGGTTGAAAACAAGTTGTACATCAGTGAATCTGACTGAGATGCCAAAACACTATCTGCAAAGCTGTTCTAAACTTTAGCAGACACAATTTTTATATGTTGGAAAGCAATCATGGTAGCAATCAGTTTATATTTCAAGAAGATATTTGCCTCACAAAAAACTACTGTCAAGGTCCAGTTTTTGGACTCAGATAATAGCAGTATTTTATAGATGCATACTTGTTAATACTCCAATGCTATTCTCACTGAACTACCTCATTGATTAGTGATGTAAGAGAAAACTGATCTTCACTGACCAGAATAATCACGGCAGGGACAATAAGAAAACAGCTGATATAAAATTTGAACGAGAGAAATACATGACAAATTACATACTCTTTACTGGTCTCATTATGTGGTGCTTTATGGTAATAAACCAATGTTTTACCCAATGGTTTGGACCAAGCTTCCAACTCATATCCCAACTAAATTTAAAGTAGTTTTGTACATCAAAGTAACCAAGAAAATTTGGTTCTTCAACACAACTTAACTGAGGCACCATTTACATGACAATGCTTCAAGGGAAAAAGCATAGTTTTTGCATTATTTCGTTTCACAATTACCCAGCAACATTTTGAAAATGATGTCAGTTACAGGGAAATGGCAGAAATGCTGAAAAATAGGTAGTTTTTATATTGTGCCACGAGTGGGTGCTGCTGTCTGTTTTTGTAATGAAATGACACACACGTGTGTATGGAGCAATATGCTATAAACATTAACAATGGCGAGTACACGGACATTCGCATAGACAGACGATGAATTTGGATTGTTATTATGGGTGCCTCTCAACTATAAAACTCGTAAGTCCCAGGATAATATGGGCTGGGAATCATGACACTATAGATGCTGGCATGTTTGTTGTTGTCCATCTACTCATGTATGTGCAGAAGAACTATTTACTGCAGCCATGGTTCGCATTGACACGCAGTGTTTCTATCATCTGCATAGAAAAAGAGCCCGAGTGTTTTCAAAAAGTTGCGTGTAAATGGGCACCCAAAGCAAATTGAAAGTTTTTCTTTTGCACTTGATGACATTGTATCATGTAAACGGGGCCTAAGAGTTAATTTGGTGCACACACATACCGAAACCATTTTGGTTCCAAGTGCTAGGACCGCCACTCTAACCCCATCATCCAGTTATCACCCTCTTGGTTTCTTACGTCTATGAATCCACAGGATTTATTCAGATCTGTCATTATGCATCTTCTTCTGGCACAATGCATTATTGTGCCTCATCCTCTCAAAATGTTGAAGTAGACTAAGTTCTTCAGAGAACTTGACTGTACGAAATATTGATAATATTTCTTTTACATAGCCATTTTAGTACCAAAATCTAAAGGAACAGCATTGTTGATACACCAGCAAAACTGTAACCATGATTTTTTTTTTAGGACCAACGTCATCAACATTCAGCGAGGACAAGGCTTTTCTCATTTTCTTTAGTGACTTACCAAGAAACACCATTTACCGCTGGTTGCACTGAAAAAATGCATTTTCATCTGCAATCTATTTGATGCCATGACTTTGTATGGATTTCCTTAAATATGATGGTTTGCTGTCTGGGAAAATGCAGAAATGAAGGTTCATAGCATGCAATCAGCTGATGGACAGCAGTATATCTGCTTGTGAAATGACACTTCTTTCGAAAGAGACCTTGGCTTCAATAGAATAACATGATTGAATGAAGATCACATTTGGCACGCGGGAGAATAAATGATGACAATGGAAGAAAGTTGTGAGGAGAAACACATAAACTGTAACCTTAACAACACCAGACTACTCCCACCTGGATCATCATGTTTAGCTCTGTTTACATTGTGTCGGATTATAATTCACAAAGATGCTCTCCCCAAGTCATATGGGAGTTATTTCCTATTTTTTCAATGCCTGTTTTATCCCTTCAGATACAATTAAACTATGCATGAAGGTATGTGACGATTAAACTTGTGTTAGAGGAACTTTATTAGGAGCTGAAACAAAGCTATTCCCCAGAAAGCAGCTCTCTCTCTCCACTGTCCTTGCCCTCTCTCTCTATGGCTACACTGTCATCCACTTTCCTATATAATGCTATGCTTTCTTCCTATTTCCTCTTCCTTCCTGTTCAATCTTAGCCGCTGTCACCGCTCTAACATTTCCACTTCTCCATCTTCTTCCATCTTGATCCTCGGCTTCCTCCCTTTCATCCAATCTATGTGTGTAAGTGTGTGTCTCTTGCCCTCTCCCAATCTTTCTGCCATCACACAGCGACTGTCCTTAAAAATTCAATTACAATCAAGATGTTTGTCCTGTGTGGACTGTGAGGGGTGGCTTGGGTGGTTGGAGGGGAGGCGAGGTATAGCAAGGGTAGGTTGGGGGTGGTAGCATTACTGGCCTGTCACCATCTTTGAGTGGAACGGTTCCCGGGGGAGGGACCTTCCCCCAACAGAAAGCCATTTACACACCTGTCAGGCAGATGAGCATAAATGAGAAAAACTAGTGGACTAGTGGATACCTCTTTATCCCTTCCAGAAATGTCCACTTTTGCATCCCAGACATATTTTTTCCCCTCCCTGGGAAACATGCAAAAACATATACAATCAATTACAGTGGCCTTTCTAATCAAAGAACGATTGTTTCAAAACATCAGAATCCCTAACTTCGTATGTACTCCGGCATGAACTTGCACACAAACTCTTACACCCTTTGACACAAGCATACTCTTTTAGTTGGCCAATCTATTGAAGAAAGGCTTCAAACTTGAACAAAATGGGTCTATATGCAGAGTTAGGCTTTTGAGTGAGTTTAGTAACAGCAATTACCGGATATAAATAGACCCTGAAGTGCCTTTCAGCCAGCAGCTACACAGCGACCCCCCCTCCCATCCTTGTTCCTCTGCTTATGAACATCATCTCTTTTGTGACAAGGCTCTCTCTTTTCATCTCTCTCACTCTGGGCATGGTCCAGTATATACAGTTCATAGCAGAACTGATGGTCACATCCAGTTTTAGCATATGGTAAAGAGTTCCAACAACAAAGCATATACTCACTTGAACCGCAAAGTCCAATTTGATATGGAGGTCTAGAAATTCTCAGGAGGGAAATGCTTTTGTTGACATTTAAAACTGTATTTTCATTTGGTGTAATCAGCATGAATGCAAGGAACTTAATTGTGCTTGCTCCATTTGTGCAATCCATTACTGAGAATACTAAACCTTGGTTAAAACCCAATAAGGAGGCTTACAAACAAACTCTGCTACACTTTAACAGAGGATTACATCTTCGGATTGGCTTGCATCCAGGAGAATATGTTTGCTCTGTTCATTTCGGAAAACCATTGAGCTACTGAATATTAACATTTGGAGGTTTGTATTTTGTTGATCCTACAGGCGAGGCAGAAGGCCTGCTATGCTACTGAAACTGCAGGAACTGTCAGTGGTCATCTTTAGGACATGAGCGAGCAATCGCAGCCTGCAATTCTTAATTTAGGGAGACATGTTCATAAGGTCCATCTTCTGGTAGTTTACCATTTGTTGTGACAGTAGATATTGGAGATCTTAAGGAGGCAGCTGTTAAAAAAAAACAACAAAGCAACAAAAAACAACAAAAAAAACCCAGCAAAAACTAAATGGATTTCCCTTAAATAGCATTACTTGAGCAAAGAGAAACAAAGAGAAAATATGAGTTGCAATTGGAGGAATTCATTTGTGGATAGTCCACCATATTTTACACACAATTGGAGTTGTTGAGTTGGACTTCATGTGGCCCCTTTGAATGAGTATGACTCCCTTGTTGTAGACCTTACAACCCCCCCCCCCTAAAAAAAAAAAAGGAAACTGGCCATTGCTTTTGTAAGGAGGTGACACATTGTCCATCATTTTTGATTTCACAGTAATGTAATGGAGGCCCCTGCTTATGAGGACGGCTCTGCCCCGATCCCTGCAGATGACTGTCAGTTGGTAGTATGAAGAGAGAGGTTTAGGTTGTGTGTTCCGACATAGTGCTGCAGATTTCTGACAAAGGTCGGCTGGATCTGCCAGGAGTGAAAAAGATGGATAAAGTAGGTATATGATGAGGAATGGGGCTGCCATTGGGAGAAGTGGAGAAAGGTAAGGAGGGGCAAAAATTGATTTGTCTCGAGCTGCTGATTCTCCGTGCACAAGCCCATCTGACGGGGAGCATTACAGTCAATCACCGTGGATCAAATCGACTGCCCCCCCGCCAGACAAATTATCTCATTCACAAGCGGTGCATGATGGGAGAGCTTTAAGATCATTCCATGGTAAACATGCAGGTGTCTGAGGATTTGCTCTGCGAGAAAAGTGCCTCCTTATATTCTGAGGGGATCCTTATCTGGGAGGGTCCTTATCCATGGGGACTTTCAGAATCTCCTCAGCAATATGTTATAGAGCAGATTCCAGTTGTAATGAAGTCCAACACGTGAGACTGACCTTCTGAAGATTCTTTCAGGCATTAAGTTATGTGGGTGATAAACACTCATATTGTCAAATGTGTCACAACATTCCTCTAAACTTGAATTTTTTTAAAGTGGGAAATGTGCCTCTGGTGGGGTCTGCCAAGGAACGTTACGGGGGATGAGCAGGAAAAAAAATAAATAAAAAAAAACTAGGACTCTTCGTTAAAGAGGTAAAACTATAATTATTTTCTGTATTTTCAGACATATTTATTATAGTGAACTGATGAAATACAAATTGAATGAAATAAAAAGCAATTTAAAAGAAATTACAGTTTTGTATTTGTCTTTTATTATGTCACTGTATAGAATTTGTCCCAATCATGGGACACAGGATGCTAATTGTATCCTTTTAGATATTGACGCAAGAATGCATGGAATCAATGTTATTACAATGCACATTAAGGCTCTGTTTATGCAACAATGTTGTCAAGTGAAAACGCATCACTTTCATTGCATTTTGGGGTCCGTTTATTTAACAATGATGCTTGGAGCCACTGAAAATGCAGCTTTAAGAGACTGGCTCCCAAAGTGGAACTTTTCAAAAACTCTCCTGCTCTATCTCCATGGAAACGGGAGAAAACACAGCTTTTCTGAACACTGCGACTGCACACTTTTGTAACCGTGAGTAGATGGACAATAACAATGGACTTCTGAGTGTCATGACTCCCAGTCCATATTCCCCTGGGACTTCTGTCCATACGAATGTCAGTGAGCTCTCATTGTTAATGTTTATAGCAGATCTCTGTGCATATGTGTGTGTGGCTTCATTTGAAAAACAAACAGCAGCCCCCACCTGTGGGCCTACATGAAAACTACAGAGCTGCTGCTGCTGTCGCATAAATGGACATCATTTTCAAAATATGATAGCTTTAATCACAAAACCTTGTAAAAGGGGCCTACCTTTTTGGTTGGTTATTTCATAAGCAGCATATCAGAGAAATTGCTAAAATTTGTGACAACCACTGTAAAAATGCTTATCAAACTGAATTCAAACTATTTAGTAGGCAATGCGGGCGATTAGATAATGAAGTGAAAAATACCAATATCAAACCAAACATTTTTAAGTTTGGTAAGCGTTTGGTTCAGTGTTGTGTGTGTTTTCTCACACACTTCCTGCTCTAAAAACAGCCACAGAAAACAAGTCTAAAAGCACGGGAAGTGCTCCAGCAGGGTTCATCTCCAGGGCAGCTCCACATGTTTAAATCATTTTCTCCTGTTAGGGTCATCCAATGTGTCTTCTTCAAAAAATTGGCCCGCAAAGTTCAAAATATTCAGACAAGTGAAAAAGCACTGAGGAAAATGGCAGTTTTTAATATGAGATTAAATGACAAACACACATTTGTTCCGCTGTGGCCTGTTTGCCTCTCTGCTCCCAAACCTTTCCCCTCCTAACAGGATTTCTCACTGAAGCTTCAGCAGCTCTGCAGCAAAGTCGGGATGTGATGCAGAAGGGCTCACACAGCACCTTCACACCGCAGAGGAACAGCACCCTATGTGTCCAAAAGCTGATCCTCTTAAACACGCCAAATGTTGGTCTAAGCAAAAAAAAAAAAAAAAAAAAAGGAATCCAACCTGATGTGTGTGCCAAAGACAATAGGAATTGAATGGGTTAAAAGGCTAAATACATTTAGATTTGTGATAAAGCTTCTGGCACGGCAACCTCCCGAGTGATTGAGGATAGAGCATGTTAGAGCATAGAGGTGATGCCATGGTAGCAAGTTGTTTAAGCCATTTGTTTCTTTATCCTTCCTCCTCCTCCTGACTTTCAGCCGCCCTCCATTCTGCTTACAAAACCTCGCCGGGCAGTGGGAAGCCTCAAACAGAATACCTGAGCGAAAACATTTGCTACACACCCGGCTCCGCCCAAACACACACTTGTTCCAATAAACACCAGCAACAATGTGTGCGTACTCCTATGGGAAAAAGTGAGAATATCAATATTTCACGACTACAAATTCTTCACTGTATATTGTCTGGCCACACACGAGGAACTTTCTAAAGCAAGCTCAAGTTTTAGTTACAGTATATCTGTATATATTTTGTACACATGCAATTATTTGAGATTCTCCAGAGAACACGTGGCCATTGGTCTAGAGTCCAGTGGTGGTGTGCTTTCACACCACTGCATCCGATGCTTTGCATTGTGCTTGGAGACGCAAGGCTTGGATACAGCTGCTCGGCCACGGTAACACTCCATGAAGCTCTCTATGCACTGTTCCACAGCTAATCTGAAGATTATATGAAGTTTGGAGGTCTGTATCACATGTAAAATCACCAGTATCTACAGTATGTGTTGCCTCAGTTTGAAAAGGTTCATCGGTCTTGTATGTACATTTACTGCATTACTTTCAGTCACTGATCGGTAGCTGCTACAGTATATAATTTTCCCCTCAGCAGTGAGGAGAAAACCAAAGTAGATCTCAGAGAATTGTTGTGCTTACAATACAAACAAAACACATTGATGTATCATTGTTTGGTTCACAACTAGCTCAAATTAATGTTGCAACACTAAGCTAATTATTTCAACCACTGACCAATGTTACAAATTCCAATTCATATACTTTCAATCGCCTTTTATTTACAATATAAATTGGCTTTCTGCTAGTGCTTCTTTCAGGGTCAGAAGTGAAGCCAGCCCATTTCTATAATATAGTTTAATTATCACAAAAAGAACAGTAATATATAATCCCAATGAGGTGTTTACCATCTAACTTCACATACATGGTCAAACTTTGTTAACAGATATGATATAGATGGTTTGTGGTGGCAGCGTTATGGCTACCTGTCCTCTTAGTAACTGACTACTTATATCAACACAGTGCTTGTTATTTGTTCATTTTGTTTTACTTCTAAATGGTTCTAGTTGCTGCCCGTGATTATGTTCGTGTGATGTTGCTGATGAATATTCAGTTATCGGATGTGCATTACCCGCTGTTCTGTGTAATCATTTGTTTAAGATGTTCTTTAAGATTTACTTAAACAAATGATAACACAGTACAGAACATTTCACCAAACTCCTGTTTACTGAGCATGTGAATCTTCATCACTGACAACGATTCGATACGAATCTCGATACACTACCAGCAATATGATACATTAGCGATTCATTGAATCCCCTGGCTATCCGATCCGCGCCGATATACCCCTGTTCCCGATTTGTTATTGATTTAATGGCAATTCAATTCTACACAATGCAATACAATGAGATTTGGTGCGATACGATACGATTCAACATGATGCAAAGAAATTATACCAAAAATTTAAATAGAAAATAAGAAGCTGCAATTCCGTATGGTACTAGATGCAGAGGATATATTCTTTATTCCAATCTTCATAAACAGCAAATTTAAGAAAAAGTGCACATTTTGCTGATAATCTTCGAGAACTGCAGTATATCACTTTATGCATCTTCTTTTTGTCCTCTTTAAAAGCACAACACAAAAAAAACAGGCCTTTTCACAGCGTTGGGATTTGGAACCAGATTCAACATAAGGAACAGGAATTGGTTTCTCACATTTGGAACTAGTTTTATCACAGTAACAACTTAAACAGTAAACAGTTAGACAACAATGAGTAACTATCGAACTATTGCACTATTGAAAGTGACACTTTCAATAGTGCAATGTCCGCATTCCTGTCTGCCAGACAATACTAAACAAAGATTTAAAATATGAATAATACAAATATAATAATCTTTCACAATTATGGTAGGTCTTTCACAACTGTTTATGTAAAAAAAAAAGAAAAAAAAGCTATTATTTGGCAGAAGCAGCTGCTGTAAACAGACTGACTCTCTCTGAGTGTCTGACTCTCACTGAGTCATATTAAATGTAAATAACAGAAAAAATAAATTAGTAAAAATAAAATACACTTATGAAAACATATGTCTGTAAATGCAACTCTCACTGCTAACACCTAACTTGGTGGTTTATTTCATGTGGCTTTTTTTACCCTGGTGTTTTCTTTCAGGAAGATTAATAAGTCCACATGTTCACGAAGAAGCAGACTGCCTCTGCTGTCACAATAATATAGTGATATTGTCAATATCACCTGCTGTGCTGAACACTAGTTCAGAGAAACACTTATTGCCAGTGTACAGTTTAGCAGCATGCAGGCCCGCCCCTCCCTACACGCAGAACACGCGCTGTGCGTAGGGCCCCGCGATACATGGGGGGCCACATTTTGCGCAAGTGAATTTAATTTCCCTCGTGATCAATAAAGTATCATCATTCTCTGCAAATGCGCAAAGGATGCGCGTGCATTTTGCCGAGAGGCGCGTAGAGCACCGCCACCAAGTCAACCCGAGGCAGGAGAGAGAGAAAAAAAAAAAGACGCAATGACTGAAAGCGCGAAGCGTCACCATCTGACCAATCAGCGGTCAGACGGGCCGGCAGGCAGTTGTTTACAGGTGGAGAGGAGAGAGAGAGAGACGGCTTCCAAACGTCAATACGATTCGGGAGCTAGCAAAAGAAAGAAAATGTCCTAACAAGAAGAGGCTCGTGCTTCACTTGAAGGTGGGGATGTTGTTGAAAACTTACCTTCGCTCATCAAAGGCGCAAGAACGGTTGAGTGGCCTGGATGTGATTAGCATAAACTCAGAAGTGGCACAGCAGCTGCCATATGATGAGCTCATTGATGACTTTGCATCCAGAAAATGCAGACGTGTGCATCTGTAAAGTCATTGTTCCACTGTTGATCTGTAAAGTTATTGTTCCACTGTTGATAGAGGATGTTCATTTGATTCGTTAGTAATTGTAATTTATTATTATTATTATTATTATTATTATTATTATGTTATTGGAAGGGGGCCCCCAAAATAAAATCCTGCTTAGGGCCCCCACTTGGCCAGGGGCGGCCCTGGCAGCATGGCATTCTTTACAAAACGCCTGCATCTTGTCAAGTGTACCATCTTTCTGGAAAAAGCCAAAGTATTTCTAAATGCCTGATTTTAAGTGTTTAAGTGTGTCAACGATCTCATTTACCTGCTTTATGCTGCTCTCATGGACCTCCATGCTGTGGGACTAGCTTGCTACACCGGGTTCAGGGAAGCGCAGACAATGATGGTGCATTCAATGCACCTCGGAAACACAGGATGGAATTAAATACAAACTGGAAAAAATACAACGTGCAAAACAAATTTTCACAATGTATTTTTGGAAAAAGTACAATGTGAAAAAATCGATGCAACCGTGGATTTTACCAATGCAGGCCCAGTGACTGATGTCTCTCGATTTCACCTGTTTACCGAGGTGAGAGAAACTCAGTAACCCTGACCTGACTCAGTGACGGCAACAGGAACGACGTAAGGCTATAGGGGAAATTAGAAAAGTGCTGGGACTTTATCTCAGCCGTTTTGCCACTGCCCATTAACTGTTAACACAAATACATTTGAATAACCTCTAATATTCAATTCAATTCAATTCAACTTTATTTATATAGCACCAAATACAACACAGTCATTTCTAGGTGCTTTTACCAGAGAAAAACCCAAACAAATGTTGATGTTATAGAGCATCTTCCTTTAGTTAACTGAAGGTTTCTCAGATTTATTTGCCCACCCTTCCAAACCATCCCAACGTTTAACAAGATTTATGTGAGATATATAATTCTTGAGGCTTTTAATCCTGCAGCATACAGTGCGGCAATCAAGGTCATTTGATCCATATGAATTCATTACTCTTCCTACAAATTGAGACATGACATTTTGTATGCTTTTAAAATAGTCGATAAATTTTCACTTAAAGAAATAATACCTTTAGCACTAGCACATCACCAAAAAGACTATATTGTTAAATTGAAATGATAAAAGGTGGGATATGCACAACCTAATGGTTCAATGCTTACCAATCATTCAAAGCTCCATAAACTGTTTTCTCAAATAACAACTCAGAATCCTACGAAAAAACTGGTCATCATTTACACACTCCCTACAACACTGAACCCGCCTGACATCTGCATAACTCTTGCAAGCTACCAAACCACACTGTTGCCCTCAGACTATTGCAGTTGTTATTTTATACTGTATCACCGCCCACTGTCCTGTCTGTGGTTCTTTTGTCTGTGCCACACAAAAAAGACACCAATGGTGATCACTGCTTGTCTGAGATCTTGGATATATGAAACTGAGGATTCAATAGAAGAAAAAAAAAGCACTGGTACTCTCCATCGTTATCATTAATTTGGAAAACACCCATCAGGAGAAAAAAAAACACACACTGGGAAATGGCATCCCCTTGTACATTAGATTTCTCCTGCTGCTACGCCCTTTCTGGAATTCTCTTCAGGAGTAAAACTAATTAAAAATAATTCAGGAGCAACTTTCTAAAGTCAGAACCAACTTCCTTTAGCCATGACATAAAACAACTAATGCCTATGATCAATTACTATTTTTATATGCTGTGAAATAATGACTATAAGTGATAATAATTACTAAAACTGTTGCTTCAATGTCCCAAACAGCAGCTTGTCGGTGTTACATAAATTAACATTGATAAACCATTGTATTCTCCTTGAAAGTCACCCTGCATAAAACACCAAAACAGCTCCCACATCAAGAATGTGACTGATTAAAATAGCTTCAATGGACTCCTCTAGTCTCCTGCATTTATCACTCAAATTTTCAAATTGAGTGCTTCATTACCATTCAAAACGTGAGCGCTAAGATGCAGGAGAAATCTACAAGGAGAGCCAAATAGCATAAATAGGGTGAACTGACAGTTATGTCACCATAGAGTGAACAAAGCCAGAGGGTTTGGAAGAATGCAAACTAGCTGTGGATGTCTCTGCAGATAAACGATGCAATAACTCTTCTGTTTAAAGCTGCTGCTGCCCTCCATAGAACCCAGGGATCCAGAAAGACACAAACAAAAAAAGGTGAGTGGATTAAAAAAATTAATAAAGCTGATGAGTTTTTGGCATATTTGGACAGGAACAAAAATACCAACATCCGATAATAAGGAACTGAGATGTTAATTTAAATGATTCCCAAAATAGTTCAGTCACAAGAAAAATTAAAATATACAAAAGCATTTGATATACCTTTAAAACCATCTGAGAATTAGGTATTGTAGATCTGGAATGAATAAGTCAAGCCTAGCTAAGTAATGACAGGTGAATCACGACCTCTGACATTTAGACTTTGCTCTGCTCTTTCCTATTGAAGTTTGTGCTGCGAGGATCTGAAATACTCCCAATGACTTTGTGAATGTCTTTAAGTCTGACAAAAGTTTTCCAAATCAGTTTTAGTAAATTGTGTCAAAGTGAAACAAACATAACAATCACAAGTAACCTTTCTGGTTTGCCATTTGTCAGTCAATACTTCTACTCAAATATCTGGTGTCTAATATAACTTGCATTGAAGCTGCAGAGAACAGTGGTACTGTTGCATCACAGGGGAATTGTTAATGGTTTGAACCTAAAGGCCAATTGATCCTTCTGTGTAGAAGACGTATGCATGTTCTACATCTGCCTTTGTCGGTTTTCCATTGGCACTGTGGTTTCTACCAAGATATGCGTTCAAGACAATCGGTGAATCTAAATTGGCAAAAGGTGCAAATGTGTAGGTGGGCAATTGCGTGGCTCTGTTTTGGGGTTTGAAGGACTGGTAGTCTGTTGTGGACCCTGCCTGGATGGATGGATGAGTGAATGGTGCAAAAACATCCCTCACTCCAGAAGACTGTCTCAACAATTGCAGAACACTTTGACAAAAGTTATAGTTTTTGGTTGGTTGCTTGCCTCAGACACTGGGCAGCAGATAAAGCTTAAAGGTAACAGGGGAGCCATTTGCAAGAATGTTAAAGATAAAAAAAAAAAAAATCAATAATGTAATGATCCCAAGCACACAAATCATTCTATCATGAAACAATGTCAATATAAGGAACCATGGCAAAGTCAAAATCACATGTGGATTTTCACATTATAGATAGGGTAGAGACAAAGGAACAAGGCTGCAAAACCCCTATAACAATGTGTTTTTGTTGAAAGGGCCAACATTAGCCTAAATAATTAAATTGTGTTATTGATATTATGCTACAAAAAGGTTAATCAACAAAGTGATGGTCTGCCAGAAAATTACACCTCCACTTTATCAATGATGATCAAAGGTACTGCTTTTTTTTTTTTTTTTTTTTAGAAGATTTTTCTTTTAATTTTATTATTAGATGTTGCTCAATTTGTAGTTTGGGTCCTCTTCCAATTCTGAGGTTTCCTGTTTGATACCCAAGCTTGATCTGTCTATAGGTTGATGTTTCCTTGGGTAAGACACTGAACCCCTTATTTGATCCCAATGAAGGTTTGACAGCTATCAATATTGATGTGTAAAAAACTTTGAGACTACTTAAATGGTGAACATGCACTTTAAGAGTCAAGTCCATTAACCATTTAGATACTAACAAACTACACGTCCACATTTATGATTGAACTGGCATGTTTTATGAATCGTAAGATATGCAACTACTGTAACTAGCTTACTTACACTCTATATATTTGTTCCCGGACCAATTTCTATTCAAACATGTGAATGCAAAACCATATCATTGTGAAGTACATTTATATTGGGGCCTTGGTATTTGAACTGATCTGAAAGCTTTTTTCACCAGTAGCTCCCAACTTGAAATGAAAACAGCCAGTGAATGTTAAAGACAGCTGTATACATCTTGCAGCTCCAGTCAGGTCATGTATAGACAACAGTATGGAAATAAGCAAAATAACAGTGCAGTGAACCCGACCTTGACCTCGAAGCAAACACATGAGCCGGAGTGACTGTGCAAAGGGAGATTTCAAAAAAAATATAAAATATATAATACTACACACACACAAAAACACACACCTGCAATATGTTTATGCCCTCTCACGTCCAGAGGCAGTCAGGGTTGAGGAGGGCATGCGAGGAAGTTTGTGCTTACCTCAACAGGGGCTGCTTCGGGGGTGGAGGAGGGTCACCGTCTTGACTCTGCGGAGGTTTCTTGGTCACCTGCTTGTAAATGTTCCTGGCCGTCACCCCGAGCCACAGCATGGTCGACAGTGATGAGTAGTGCAGCACAATTCCGACCTGTGGATGGGGTGGAGGGTGTAAAGGAAGGTGCGTCAAGTTATTGCTTTGACTTTCTTGAACTTTTGCTTATGCACATACTGAGTGGCGTGTCTCAGCGCGAAATGTCAGACATGATTATATTCCTATAACTCAAAGAAGTAGATGATTAAATAAGCAGCCAATTCTCCCTCGAAACGAAAAAATAAATAAATAAAACACCATCAATGTCACTCCAAGGGTGTCTCCACAGACACTTTCCTTCAAGACCTGACTGCTTTGTGTTATCCTTCCTTGAGAAAGAAACAATAGTGCAGGAATGGAAAGATAGGTTCAAAAAGTGCTATTGAATCATCAAGGTTGTCTGGGATAAGAGCATTATAGTGAAGTTATACTGGTGGATGCTGAGCAGCCCCTTATCAGTTGAGTTAGAGGACATGAGGTGTGCACAGTGAATAACAAATCTGAATAGAAATGATCATCACGTTGACAACTATCTGAGCGTGAGTGTTTTCCGAAAATGCGCCCAACACATATCTCCGCTCAACCCTTGTTTTAATATTCATGAATAATGTTTGAATGGGGGAACTGATCTAACTTTGTTTAAAGGTTCTGTCAGCTCGTAGGAAGAGAGCACCGAGACGAGACTTGCGGGGGAGAGAGAATAGGGAGGAAAATTAAAATGCACCCAGCCTTTTCTCCAACCCAGTCAAACCTGTTCTTGGTATACCGCAATCCAGTGAGATACCCAATCAACTGGCTCTGCTCCAGATATGATAGGCCTGGGGACCAGAGCTAGCGTAGCATGGTCCAGACGCTAATTGGAAGTGTCCTTGAGCGGGTTACGGAGAGCAGAGAGCGGGTGGTAAGTCGATCACTGCTTCCGAGGCCGCACACTTCAGAGCTTCATTAGCGCCAAGAGCAGACAGAAAGGAAGTGCGTTTTAATGCGGTTATGAGCGAGGAGGAGGGGTTCTCAAATTAACCGCGTGTGCATTGACTGTAATTGGCTGATTAATGTCCTGAACGCATTGTGTTGCACTTTCAAATGCCTGATCAAACAAACTACAGCTATCCTCCAATTCAGAATGCCAAATTACATCAGTCAGCATTGAAGAGGCAATGCAGTCTCTGTGGCATGTATATCTGGCAAAGCACAAATCAACCAGTGGCTGTGTCCTTGTCACTCATTAAGCATCAATGGTGATACAATCATGTTCACTCAAGCACTCTTCTTTAGTGCAACCTCAGAGTGAATTGTAGTTTCTACTTCACTACACACATCTGACAATTTTAATTACTTGAAAGATGAAAACTATACCCAGCTATTATTCTGACAGTCTTATGTCATTTTTTCTTTCAAATGTCAATAAATCCTTCAGTCAAAAGAATTTAATGAGACAATAGACATGAAATCACACGATGTCTTGGGCTCCATTTACACAAAGTGAACATGCAAGACTTTTTGTTATGTTTTGGGTATCCGTTTTCACTAATATGGTGCTCGGAGCCTCTTAAAAGGCAAGTTTTTGAAAGGTGGAACTTTTTGACTTTTTTCCGACTTCATCGGAAACAGAAAGTTTTTTCTTTCTTTCTGCTTTCCTCCTCCATTAATCATTTGACAGCCCCTCAGATTTATCTTCTGTCCCCTGGATACCAAACTGTATTTAACACTGCAGCTCCACTATTATTCATCTGAGACTAAAGTAGGACTTGAAATATTTTACCTAATCTAGCTCAGAATTCATGAATGCATTTTTTAAAGCAAGAATTTCATTTGTAATGGAGTACTTTTATATTGCTGTATATGTGCTGCAAGGTAAATGGTTTATATAAGATTATCTTATATTTTTACCTATGTATGGTTTCTTTTTGCATTTTTTTCAAGCGATGTTCCCATAGATTAGATCAAGACTAAAAATGTCTTAAATATATTTTTTCGAGTTAAAAATAGAATTACAAACTTTAAATGATGGTGCATGACTATGACTTTTTGCAGATGATGTCTGTTTTCTACTTCAAGCATTGAACCCAGCTCAAGACAGTATACCAAGACAGCTACATTCCAACATGTGCACACGTGACATTTTCAGTTTAAAGACTCATTGAAAAAAAATCTTCAGAATGTGACTAAATAAGAGTTTCAGTGTCATGTCGATTAAATCTGTGTATTACATACCTCTCCCTACTGAAGTGGGAGAGCTAACAAAACAACAATCGACGCTCATGTCTTGCATTACTGGGCCTCCCTCTTCCCTTACTTTTTTAAGAGATCTGAATATTTCTTTCATGAAGTAAGAGTTCTTGTTTGTGAAACTTGTGAAAGAGATTTATGTTCCTAGTAAGTGATTCCTCTGGTGCATTCTAAAATAACAATGTCATTGTTCGAAATCCACAACTGAAGGCAGATGACACACTACTGTTTGCCTGTAAGAAACTATTTCAATAGACCCTTCGAGTATTGATGTGTTGTTCTGAATTTTAAAACTGTAGCTCAAGTTGACATTTTTGTCAAAATTCTGTTCAGCTGGCAAGGTTTTTGACACCTCAAGATTAGCCCTCAAAGGTAATTCGCTATAATGGTATCATCATCTGAGTTGAAACCACATCATTTGAACTCATTGTGACACTGATGGACCAGAAAACGATTCACAAATTACAGTTTGATTAACTCCGAGACCAACCTCAGGGTACATGTGACAACAAAGTAGCATGAAGCCTCTGACAGCCGGTACAACGCTGACAAAATATACAAGAATAATGACAATAATTCACCTTGAAGAACATCCACACATTGAATGTGATTGACTGACTGCTCACGACAGACACAGCTATCATTTGTTTATGGATGAAAGCAGTTGATGTTAGCATTTTTGCACATAAAGCAACATGTCTGATCCACATGTGGATATCTCAACAAAGAGGCTGGTAAAACGTGAAACACACATAATGACTGTTTACAATCATCATTAATATCCGGTTCCAAAACACTGGACATATCTGTTTAAGTTCTGCAAAAGAAGCACATCTGTAATGGATGCTGGCACGTGGCAGGGTGACCTGACTGCTGAACAAAATCCTGTTTTGACATTTGATATTTCATTATCCAGAATGGCTCTGTGTGCCTTCACCTGGTGAGCCTTTGTTAGCAGAGAATCTGGGTAAATACGAAAATTCAGTCAATGACCGGATGAGTGGGCAGCACAATGATCGCTCAGCTAACAAAAACAGGAGCTGGAAACGAGTCCAGAAAGTCTGATCAATGTGTCCCCTTTTTTAAACAGTCACAACATCTGTCACCTCCGAGTCCCTCTTTCATCTCTTGTGTAGATGTCAATGAGGCATGAATAAATGAAATGGTACGTCGTAAAAAAAGTGACTCCATTTAGATGAAGCAGACAGCTGCACAATGATTTCACTCATTTTTTTTCTCACCAAAACATGATGACAACACTCCAGTATGTTGTACTGCAGTATAAGTAGACAGATTTGGCAGTTTAGAGGGCCTACATTACCATTTTTTGTTGAACTGACTCTGCAGTGCTTTTCAGCTAAGTGCCCTTCCGCTCCTGTGAAATCGCGACAAATGTGACAAGACAAAGATGAATACAAGACAAAGATGTCATGTTTGATACTCGTCACAGGAGGATTCAGAAGGTATGAAGACACAATGGGGAGTTTTGTGTGGAATTGGTGAGGGAGCAGGACAAAAGGCTTCTTGTGAACTTAAAGGAACACAAACTCACAGTGCCTGCTGTGAAATGCTGCGAAGCTGTCACTGACATTTCCTAACAGATCCAAACAAGGCGTCCGAAAACATTTCAATCTTGTCCTCCTTAAATAGCATCATCTTGCTGTCCAACTGTGATTCAAGCAGATATAAATGTAAATAGTCTCATCCAGTCAGCTTCAATCACTGTTTCATGGACGAAGACTTTCCCATTAGGCCATATACAAGTTGCTCTGCCATTTTCATGGATTTTGTTGGAGTTCATTTTGCAGGAATTTGCCATTTTTTGAGGTTAAAGACGGGAATGTCAAGTTTCCTGTTACAGACATACAATATTAAAGCGCTCTTGATGCTCGAATCCATGTTAACCAATGATGTCTCAATGATGTCGCTCACCGAGCTTTGGCCGGTCTGGTTTTGCAAAACCACTTTGTGTCAATAAATGGAAATATCCAATGTTTTATCTGTCCAATAAACAAGGCAAAAAAAAAGAATAAAAAGTCTTGCGCCATGACGAATCAAAGAGAAAACACATCATGAAGTGCTTTACAAACAACTATAACCTCCAAGCAGTCAACTCTTGTTTAAATTCCCACATTTCTATGCAACTCTGATTGCTGTTGGTTGATGTTACCATAGTTTAGAGGAATCTAGTCAGTTCTACAGAAACAATTTGTATTTTTAGGTAACAAACTAATCAGACGTATTGACTTTCTTTTGACATTTCAGAACAAATCTATACTATGTTGGACTATACAGTCCATCCATCCATCCATGGTTGATTTTAGCGAAGATCATTTTCCAATTTGATTGGTGGTTCGGTCCCTATCTTTGTCCAAGTCACGTGGACTTGGACAAACACTGAACTCCAAAAAACTCCCAATGGGTTTTGCCATTGGTTTGAGTATGCATGTGTGTGAGTGTCGATGACCATGTGGTTGAATAGGGTAAACAATTGATGTTCACGTGACATTTTCTAAATACCTCTTCACTGTGGAAGTTGTGGGGCTCGAGACCAGTGCGACCCTGGCTATGTCTATCAACTAACAGTAATAGCAGAAAAAATTAAGAATACTCTGATTCATTACTACCACCTGAGGTTTATCGTGGCATCACAAAAAGGGAAATCTATTTCAAGTGCCATCAGACAAAAGTAAATGCTGCCATTTTTTTCTCTCTCTCTTTAATTTCTTACAAAGCCGGTACACTGTAGGCCTGAATCCACTGTTTACATTGTAGAAACACATAACAATAAAGCACAAGGCAAGGCATGTTCGCTTTCATCAGAAGAACACACAGAGAGCTGGAAGACAGTGCCAAGCACCACAAAACAATGTTAACACTCTACAAAGAAAATGTAAAATGGTGCCCCACAGCATTGAACAATAAGACAATGTACACTTGTAGAAAACAATTAACTTCAGTGTCAAAAGTCACAAACACAGCAAAGCGGAAACAAGGCTGTTCAAAAATAGAACAAGGCGAGTTGCAAGGATAGGCTGTGGGTGAGAGCACGTGTGGAGCTTCAGTCGGGGCATGGAGGGGCACCGAATTCTTGTAATCTGATTAACAACCTAACTGTCACCGCCTTTGTGGAAAGTAGAATTGAGACATCAGTGGCAAACATCATTGTCATCACTTTCAGATGGGATCTCATATTTAACTCTTGCAACCGCCTTTGTCCACCTTAAACTTTTTGGATCTGCCCATAGATAAGAGTTACACTTGACTGTAAAAGGAAGGTTTATGAGACAACCTCCACATTCAAACAGCACCCCAGACTTGTATCACTAGTCAGTTCCAAAGTACAGCGTATTCGCCCCCCCCCCCCCCAGCTCACGTGAATTCTGAACAGCACCTTTTCTGCAACATGCTCTGTTAAAATAACATGGTTTGATGAACTGTTTTAGCAATTTTACCATATGCTAACAGTGCTATCCTCAAAAGTTCTTCCAAGCCGTCTTCTATGGCATATTCATTATATCGGTTTCCCACTGTGTTTGATGCATAAGTAACCAGTCTACCGGAAGCCTTTACATGTGGAGAAATGAGCTCAGGAGCTCTCAAATTGGACCCAATGGAAGTACAAAGCAAATCAGTGGAAGGACTGTAAAGTCTTTCTCTCTTCTTTTTTTTTTCAAGCAGCTTTTGCCGTCACAACTAATTTCACAGCAGCACACTAATGAGGAAATCCTCTGTATGGCATCTTTAAGCTGACAGTCAAATGTAACCTCAGATCTAGGTCACATCCTCAGCTAAGTTTGTCAGTAAATTAATAGGTAATCTAACGACGTCGGTGCTCGATGAACGATGAAGTGAGAACGATGAAGTGATACAGATTATGATGGTCTGAGGTAAGATGAGGTAAGGCCAGTAAAAACGAGGATATGCACTGTGTGTATATATTGTGTGTGTGTGTGTGTGTGTGTGTGTGTGTGTGTGTGTGTGTGTGTGTGTGTGTGTGTGTGTGTGTGTGTGTGTGTGTGTGTGTGTGTGTGTGTGTGTGTGTGTGTGTGTGTGTGTGTTGCATGTCGGGCTGCTTAACATGGGGCAAACACAAAATGTAGCGTGACAGCTGGGGTGTTGCTTGAATCAATGATAAAACAGGCCTTGTTTGAAGAAAAGATAGAAATGGAGATTAGAGATGACTTTGAATTTGAGGCCGTGAAAAATGTTGACTGCTGCACAGCAATAGTGCCACAGTGGGCGCATGGGGGTGGGGGAGGCATGACTGACGGATGGCAGGGAAGGAAGGATGAGCGGAGGATGCAGGTAGCGAGGGAGTGGGGGAGGGTGGGGTGTGCACACCTCAAGTGCAGCAATCGCAGCCAAAGTTAGTTTCTAAGCTCATTGAAGTTCCTTCTGTTGGAGGGATAGCGTGTACTTACTATTTGTCCCCATGGAAGAAGAGGAGGAGGAGGAAGTGTACACATGTGTGCAACAACATTGCATGCATCTGCCACAGTGTATGCACATATGTCGTGCAGTCGTGCGTCTGCTCCACCGGCGCTGTAATCAGAGCTAAAACGGTGTCTGCTGGGACTCTGCCTGGATCCCAGTGGAAGTGCAGACAATCTGGGCTCCTGCCCAAGTCTGCCGAGGGTTATCCTGTTAGCAGTTATTGTGTAAAGGAGGGGCATCAAAAATAATTCAAAGGCCCCCCCAGGCAAAAGTTGGATAAATGAATAACTGAATGAATGCTAGAAAAGCTAAAGACCCATGGCGGGGCCTCACTGAGGCTACATTCACATAAGCCAAAATGATCTTTTTTCTCCTCGGGGTTCTCAAAAAAGTTTCACTCATTATGAGCTATGAACACGGCTCAACACGAGGCTTCAGGGCATGAAGTACACATGCCACCCTGTAGGGGTGCTGTGACTCACCAAACACACCAAAAAACGCCGGAGAAGAGAGAGCACATAGAAATTTAGAAGTAGACTCCTGCTCG
Source organism: Blennius ocellaris (assembly GCF_963422515.1). NCBI lineage: Eukaryota > Metazoa > Chordata > Actinopteri > Blenniiformes > Blenniidae > Blennius > Blennius ocellaris. Next base: position 7,014,343 of record NC_137662.1, read on the forward strand.
TAAACCTTTATATAACTCCAAATTCTATAGGTCTATGGCCCATCAGAGCTTGGAGTCCGTGATTGTTGTGGTTATTAGGTGACATTGCGGACCGCGGTGGGGGGGAGGGGGGCAATTACGTCATCTTTTTTCACCCAGATGATCGCCTTAACTGTCCATGCCTTGGGGTGTTGAACGGCACGAGCCGGGGTTTTACAATTTCCCCTCTCTGGGACCCGTGTTTTAAAAAAAAAAACTGTTTTTGTGCTTCTAAAACACAGCCTCGTATGGATGACAGGCCAAAAACAACTTGTTTAGGTTAACCAGCATGCTCGTGTGGATGGCCCCGGAGGTGCACGGGTTTGTTGAAAACACCTGCACTGACACAGCTGGGCTGGAGGTGTGATACACGAGTAGATTTCAGATTTGAAGCACCCTTCATCATAATTCTGTTCTTATTTTAGATGGTGTCTGACCTCCTTGTAATTCATCACATATTTAGTATGCAATTTAGTGCATTTATTACAGAAAAAAATCCTAATCAGAAGGCTTTTAGTAGAGCTCGAGTTGATAGATGACGGTTGTCGAGAATTATGCATCACTGCAGGTACTTGATCGCTTGTAATAAAGTAGAAAAACTTGTGGTACTAAACTGAAGACCAGTTTACCATTTTACTGTAATTAAATAACATTTGTCTTCATTTGTCTTAATGTAATGTGTTACAGCGCTGAAATTAAATAATCACATTAAAGTTACTAATCAAACATGTCATTACATAAATTTATTTATTAACTGAAAAATCGACAAATCAAACTTGCCCTTCACCCATGTTCAGAGTGGAAGCATGCCTAATCATTGATAGACTTCTCGCTGCATACTTGTCTCTGTGCAGAAAGAGCCGAGTGTGAAATTTGTGCATTTCCTAAAATTTCAGGACCAAAATAATAAAGATTTGATAATAAAATCTAATTGTTCTCCCTTTATTCTCTTTCTTTCCACTTCGGGTGGGTCTTGACTGAATCTGAAATCAGACAGCTCAAATATGTGGACACAAAAAAATCTTATCACACTATCAACCATCATGTCTGTGCTTGACTTTAGAGATTTCCTTTATTCCCATGCTGCTCACTCTACCTTAAAATAGCCTGATCCAGTTTATCACTGTGCTTTGCGCTTCATTACAGCAGATAAACATCGTTCTCCTCATTGTGTAGAATTCGAAAAAGCAGGTCGGTCCTCACGAGCATCAAGAAACAAACCACATTCGATCATTTTTCTTTATAAACGTCTCCAGCAAATGCTGCACCAATCTATCACGTCTCCACTCAAAGTTAAAACTTACTGCACCGCTGAGCAGATCCCCAGACTGTTTAACTCCGTTATCGCCCTCAGGTTAACTCTGAACTTGGTCTACCTCACAAATTACACATGGAATGAAGTACAGAGCAACCACAGGAGTACATTTCTCCAATTTTAATATTATAATTTTGAGTCCATTTACACGTTTTAAGGTGAGATCCTAAACTCGATTAGATTCATTCAAGTTGTATTTATTATCCAAATACTTTCTGATATTGCAATCATGTTTGTGGGAAGATGTTCTGCGCTTGAAGCTGCATACGTCCCTCCAATCAAATGTGATCTGACAACTAATTCTGCTTGTAACAGCACTTAAGCTGGCTGAGATGTAATTCATTCACCTCTACCTTTCCCTCCATCTACCAAGAGAAAGAAATAAAAATGACTGCAAAGGCATGGAATTTGAATACATTTTACATTTTTATTGTGATTTAAAAACTTAGATAAGAAGTTATCACATTTGAAAATGTATTGTAAAAAGTGCAGTTTTATTGACTTTACTATCTCATCTTTCCCTGGCACACAGCCAGTGCTAGTCAAATTTGTGAAATTTCTTTTGAATTGAAGACAATTTTACAACTACCTGCAGGTCATATCATTACAAAATGAGCTAATTGAAGAGCTATTTTTGCTCTAAATGGCTTTATTTTTAGGTTGCCACCGGATTGATGCTTCTGCCTCATAGCAAGAAGGGCTTGAAATCTGGGCTTCAATATTTCTGTGTCGAGTTTGCATGTACTCCATGTGCCTACAGTGGATTATTCTAGGTACGCCGGCCTCATTGCACATAAAGGCATTACTGAGAGGATAATTGGTGGCTCTAAATTGTCTGTGGGTGTGAGTGTGTGGGTGTGCTGCCATTCACTTGATGTTGCTCCAGCTCCAGCAATGGTCTTCTGGTGAGGTAAATGAATTGTCCCTCAACGTACCGACAATACTTTAGATTCCACTGTGAGGATTGTGCATTAGTTCTGGTCTTTTGGGTGGACTATGTGTGATGTTAGATGTGGTTTCTACCCTTTCCCTACATATGTACTTAAGAAATATGAGAAAACCTTATAGATTTAAACTTCTTATAAGGTTCAAAACCTCTGGTCTGGTCTCGCGGCAGCATGCCAGTTTTAGTAAAGGTGACGCCTTGGGTTTTTCAACAATTTTACCTCCTTGGTAGCTCTTCATCAGCTTTTCATTGCTGTATGTTATGGCTGCTCATGTGGTTACCAAGTCTGTTTTGGTTTTTTTCCTCACATATTCTGTGAAAACAAAATTTGGATAAAGAGGTATACATGGCATGGAGTGTGGTGTGGTCTGATTTCTTTTTACTGTCATTATTTGATAAAGCACATCAGGTTATGCTGTGCAGATGATTGCTTGAATAATTCACTTAAAAAAAAAAAAGAATTGTGTTTTTTTTGTTGTTGCAATAAATCTCCTTTTCCATGTACTACAAGTGTCTGCCTCGGTTCTGGGGTGCAGCCAGAAACCAAAAACATAAATTGTATAACACCTACAGGCCATTCTCCTTATGATGGGACAATTTTTTGTGATAAGTTCTGATAAATTTTATCACAAGTTCTCATTCTTTCTATTTTAAATCCCCTATCGCTCTCATGATTGCAAAAACTCATGACTAATTGGGAGATTTTTTTTTTTCAAAAATTGCAGTCAATCAAAGAAACTCCCGGGTAAAATTAGATCAAAATATCACCAGGAGTTAAAACACATGTTGCACGGTTGATTTTACATTTGCTTGAGATTCGCACAACATTCTCGAGATAGAAAAAGTCATTTTCAATTGAGACGGTCTCAGAACAGATGATTCAGATTTCTGGCCCAGACAGTGTAAATACTATCCCTATCAGACATAAAGCAAAATGGATAAAAGTAATGCAGAAGCTGCTGATGAGAATGAGGACCCCCAACTTGAATAAAGACCTGAGGGACGGGCTCATTTCTCTCACTTTCTCATTCATTCAAGGTTTCGAGATGAGTTTCAGATCCTCAGCAACAAGGATTATTCTGCATAAATAAACTTGCGCAAATTTTATGAACAAATCAAAATTCAAGCAGCACATGTTCAAGGTTTTGCATCTCATGTGAGAAAATTCAGAAGCAAATATTTTGAGATAGTTTGAAAACTCCTTCTGTTCTCAATCTGCCACAGTCTCGTGAGGTAGGGCCTTGAGTTATGTGAAGATAAAACACTATGGAAATCACAGTGGGGCAATGGTTAGCAGCCTCAACTCACTGAAGAACTCAAGTGCTTTTCTCCACTGTCAAGTTTGTGCACCCTGTACATTAAAGACATACTCGCTAGTTTAATAGATGGCATTATTCACCAGAATTCACCAAGCGTTGGATTATTCACCCACTAATGGTTAGTTTTACCCTCCTGATGATGTGTTGTTGCAATAGTAATGCTTATATAGGTCTTGTGTTACACTGCGTTGTGCAGTGGAATGAATCCACTGAGAGTGTATCAAGCCTTGATCGTCTCCTGTCTCTGTGATCCTAACATGGATAGAGTCAGTAGAGAATAGAATGAAAAGTCAACCAATAAAAGACACCTGTTTAAATGTTAATCAACTGTTTAATGGTGCAAATAAATGAATGGAATTTGGCATTGTGTGACTTTTCTCCATGAAGAAATGTGATTGTAATGGGAAGCCACGACCAGTCAGCTTATGTTTGTAACCTACGTAAGTGAAAGACTTGATGGTTCTGACACAGGTGTTTTTTTGTTTTTTTTTAGATTTTCCTGTCACTGAGTCTCCTGCCAGACAGCTCGAGCAAAGCCGGCTGGATCTCAGCTGTAGAGGAGTCTTTTTGAGTCTTTACACCACGGAATAAGGGGCCACCTGAAGTGCTTGTGACAGCACAAGAAGCTGCCAAGTCCTGAATGCACTTCCACCTCGCAACAAGGGAGAGTGACTGAAGGCGACAGAAACCCTGATTGAACACTAGGAAAGAAGTGCACATCAATCTCTTCCGTGACTACATACAGTTACTGTAACGCTCCCTTTCCCTTCTGAGTTGAGCCAGTGGCGGACCATGTTTCATGGAGTCCCAACAGCCTGAACGAGTCCAGCTATCAATCAAACAGAGAGGAAATCCGTCTGGACCGTATGACCTTGTAATCATGTCAAAGAGTTAAAGACAAACCATATTGCTTTTATATCGTCACCTTCACTTTTTGTGACACCGTGTCCAAGACTGAGATCAGCGACACTGAACAGATGTACCGTGTCGCTCTCCATGAAGTGGATTTAGCCAAATGCAAGACAACCAAATTGAAAGTGCATTTAATATTACAATATTATCAGTTGTTTATCTCTCACTCTAATGACATTCATCTTGTACTTACTACTAAGAGTACAATTCAAATTACTCTTCTACCTCCATTCTTTTTGTACAAAAAGCTAAAAACAGCAGAGTGCTAGGAGCATCTCTCTGGCCCGTTTCTAAAGCAGACCTGACTGCTGAAACCTCCACCTTCCGCCTCCAGTCTCACTAACTGATTTGTGTGACACAGAAGCAGAGACAGGGACACCACACATGTGAATTCATACGGAGTGCAAAGTCTTCCATCAGAAATGGAAAATCTGGAGTTGCCTTCTGTTTCGGAGGGATTTGAAATAATCTACTCATATCAAAATATGCAACATGTCATCACCATAGCCAATTAAAAAGCGTATATCCTGTCTTAAATCATAATATCTAACCCTATGTCACGAGATGTATTTCAGTTTAATTCACCTTATCATATGCAGTGGCATATTATGGTTTTCATCTTCACATCACAGTATCCAGTCTCTTCTAATTTGAAATCACAATATTAACATTCGTATCACAAAGTCTAGTTTCCTGTCATATCGAGCCTCATAACATCAGAATAAATCCAATATCGATGCATTATCTGGAGTCATTACATGACATTTAGTCTGAAACACGACATTGAGATATCTTGTCTGAAATAACAATATTTACATCACAATAGCTAGCCAAAGATAGAAGTTTAATATTTTCCCTGAACTATTTGATAACCACTCCTTCCTTTATCATTTGATATTTTCAGAACATTGAACAAATCTCACTCGGTGGGTGGAGAAAGTCAGACTGGGACTGATTCATGTGGAATGACTACATTGTGGAGGCGGAGAAAGAGGAGACGGACGAAGGAGTCGAGTCGCTTTTTCCTTTATTTTCTCCCACCGTCTGACAGTTCACCTGTCAGATAACCAACCCCCTGTGTCACCGCACTTCCCCTTATATCCCCTCCCACTATCAACACCACACCACGTGCCCGACACACCCACTCCATTCTGGTTGGGAGAACCTCCCTTTCAGGTGCACACCACACAGGCCCCCCCCGAACAATCAGAATGGTACTACTAGAAAAAACATTTTTTTTTTTTTTTTTTTTTCTTTAGTCCCACTTGGGTGGTCTGCACAGCCGACCATATCGGCTGCGCTGCACCACCACAGGAGGAGGTGCAGGAGGAGGTGCAGGTACCGGCACCGGGGTTACTGCAGGTGCAGGCGCTGTGGCAGCTGACGACTTGGGGGGGGCGCCCACGTCTTGGGGGCTGTGCCACCTCCACCGGCTGCTCCGGCATGGTGTGGGCCGGCTTCAGGCGGTCCAGTGAAACCCGGACCCGTTTACCCCCCATGTCCACCACAAAGTTCTTTGTCCCTGCCTCCAGGACATGAAAGGGGCCGTCATACGGCGGCTGAAGTGGGGAACGGTGAGCGTCATGTCTGATAAAGACATATTTGGCTGTCATCAGGGTTTTTGGGACGTATGACCGGGGAAGGCAGTGATGAACTGGGACTGGGTCGAAGGTGTGGACTGCGCCGTTGAACCTTGGTCGTCCTGCTGTGACCCCCCAGGGTTCCGATGGCTGTGGCAGGAACTCTCCGGGGACCCGTAGTGGCTGCCCCAACACCAGCTCCGCAGACGATGACTGGAGATCTTCCTTCGGAGCCGAACGCAGGCCCAACATGACCCATGGCAGTCGGTCAGCCCAGTTGCTGTCTGTGAGTGTGGCTCGGAGCGCGGCCTTCATTGTGCGATGGAACCGCTCACAAAGTCCATTGGCCTGTGGGTTGAATGCCGTCGTCCGGTGCAGCTGCACTCCCAGGCCTTTAGCCACCTCTGTCCACAGCTCAGACGTGAACTGGGAGCCTCTGTCCGAAGTGACGTCCAAGGGCGTGCCGAACCGTGCCACCCAGGTGGCTATAAAAGCGCGAGCCACCTCTGCCGACGTTGTTGAAGCCAGCGGGACCACCTCTGGCCACCTGGTGGTCCTGTCCACCATGGTGAGGAGGTGAGTGAAGCCTTGGGAGGGAGGCAGCGGACCCACCAAGTCCAGATGCACATGGTCAAACCTCCGTTCCGGGACCAGGAACGGTTCTAGGGGGGCTTTGGTGTGACGCTGTACCTTGGCCCGCTGACACGCCACACAGGAGGCTGCCCAGCTCCTGACGTCCTTCTTGAGGCCCGGCCAGACAAACTTTGCCCCCACTAGCTTCACCGATGCTCTCACGCCTGGATGCGATAGGGCATGAACAGCATCAAAAACCTGCCGTCTCCAGCCAGCAGGTACCATGGGGCGGGGCTGACCTGTAGACACGTCACAGAGGAGTGTGGCACCATCGTCGTGGAACAGCAAATCCTGCAGTTGTAGACCTGTGGTGGCTGTCCTGAAGGCCTGGATGTCAGAGTCCACCTGCTGGTCGCTGGCCATGGCAGTGTAGTCCACCCCAAGGTGCACAGAGTCCACGTGTGCCCGGGAGAGGCAGTCGGCCACAGCATTGCTTTTTCCAGCCACGTGCTGAATGTCTGTGGTGAACTCGGAAATGGCAGAAAGGTGGCGCTGCTGCCGCCCAGACCATGGCTCCGAGGTCTTGGACATGGCGAAGGTGAGGGGCTTGTGGTCCACAAAGGCAGTAAACCGCCGACCTTCCAACAGGAACCTAAAATGGCGGACAGCGAGGAAAAGAGCCAAAAGTTCTCTGTCGAATGTGCTGTACTTCCTCTCGTTGTCGCGCAGTTGTTTGCTGAAAAACGCCAGAGGCTGCCAGGCTCCAGCCACCCATTGTTCACATACTGCGCCCACTGCGTAGTCCGAGGCATCGGTGGTGAGCGCTACCGGTGCCGTGGGAGATGGGTGGGCCAGCATGGCGGTGTTGGAGAGCGCAGCCTTGGCCTTTTCGAAAGCCAGGATCCTCTCTGCGGACCAGTTCACGTCCTGCTTGGCCTTTCCGCCCCTCAGGGCTTCATAAAGAGGCCGCATCAGCTGAGCTGCATGTCTGATGAAGCGGTTGTAAAAGTTCACCATGCCCAGGAACTCCTGCAGTGCCCTGATGGTCTTTGGGCGCGGAAAAGCAGTGATTGCTTTCACCTTAGCCGGTAAGGGCACCACTCCCAGTGCTGCCACATGGTGGCCCAGAAAGTCAATCTCTGAGAGTCCAAAACAACACTTAGCTGGGTTCACGATCAGTCCATGCTCCTGCAGTCTTTCAAAAAGCTGACGCAGGTGTAGCAGGTGCTCCGCGGGCGAGGCGCTGGCCACCAGGATGTCATCCAGGTAGATGAATAGGAAAGGTAAGCCCCTTAACACGGAGTCCATCAAGCGCTGGAACGTTTGTGCTGCACCTTTCAAACCAAATGGCATCCGCAGAAACTCAAATAGTCCAAAAGGTGTGATCACTGCAGTTTTGGCTACATCCTGCGGGTGGACTGGCACCTGGTGGTAGCCTCTCACCAGATCCACCTTGGAAAATATTACCTTCCCTGCCAGGTGGACAGAAAAGTCTTGGATGTGCGGAACAGGGTACCGATCATGTGCCGTGACTGTATTAAGGCGTCGAAAATCCCCACAAGGCCTCCAACTCCCATCAGATTTTGGGACCATATGCAAGGGGGATGCCCACGGGCTGTCAGAGCGCCGCACGATACCCAGTCTCTCCATAGTGGCAAACTCCTCCTTAGCAATCGCCAGCTTTGCCGCATCCAGTCGGCGGGGGCGAGCAAACACCGGCGGCCCAGCCGTGGGGATATAATGTTCCACTCCGTGTTTGACTACGGCTGCTGAAAACGTGGGGACTGTCAGTTCAGGAAACTCTGCCAGGAGCCGCTGGTACACATCCCCCGAAGCCAAGATATTAGCAAGGGACACGACCTCTCCTTTCCCCAAAGTGCAGGAGAAGGAGGAGAATGAGACGGCGTCCACTAGGCGGCGATTCACCATGTCCACCAGGAGTCCATGCGCACACAAAAAATCTGCTCCCAGGATGGGCACGGACACAGCAGCCATCACAAAATCCCATCCGAACTGACGGCCATTAAAACACACATTCACGAACCTGGTGCCAAATGTGCGGATGGAAGTCCCGTTCGCAGCATCCAGAGGCGGCCCTTTACCGCCGCTCTCGACGTCGGTGAAGGAGGCGGGAATGATGCTCCGCTGGGCCCCGGTATCCACGAGGAAGCGCCTCCCGGATACAGAGTCTTTAATGAAGAGCAGCGTTCCGATGTCCCCGGCGCTCATGGCTGCTAACGAGCGACGGGTCTGGCGTTTCCCGGCACAGAGAAGGAGCAGGGCGGCGTGCAGCGCTTGGCTCTGCTCCCGAACCGCCGGTGGAAAAAACACAGCTGGTTGTCATTCCTGCGCCGATCCGTAATCGTCCCGACCGCAAACTGCGCTTCCTCCTCCGGCCGGTGTTCCGGTGGCTCCGGCAGGACTGCATGCACTCCGTACTGCCGTGATGCGAGCAGGAGCTTGTCTGCCTCTTCCGCCAGCCCCCGATAGTCCTTTGTGTGCACGAGTGGAGAACTCGCCAGTGCCGTGCGGACCGGAGCTGGGAGTTGACGCAGAAACAGGTGGATAAACAGGAACTCCGCGTCCCCCGATCCCCGCAGCGCCAACATGTTCTCCATCAGCTCCGTTGGTTTACTGTTTCCCAAGCCGTTGAGAGACAGGAGACGCTCGGCTCGCTCGGCGTTGGGAATCTGGAACAGCCGCAGGAGCAGAGTCTTGAGGGCGGCGTACTTTCCTTGCGCCGGCGGGTCCCGGAGCAGCCCCATCACTCGGCGGGTGGTGGAAGAGTCCAGAGCTGCCACGACGTGGTAATACTTGGTGTCGTCGGCCGTGACTCCTCGGAGGTGGAACTGCGCCTCGATGTGCTGGAACCACGGTTCCGGATGATGTGGCCAAAACTCCGGTAATTTTACCGCTGCGGCGTTCACCACGGGCGCACCGGCCGCCGCGCCGCCGGGGATTGCACTGCTGCTGGCTTCGGTCGACATGTTCGCTTGTCAGGGTCACCAATGTGGAGGCGGAGAAAGAGGAGACGGACGAAGGAGTCGAGTCGCTTTTTCCTTTATTTTCTCCCACCGTCTGACAGTTCACCTGTCAGATAACCAACCCCCTGTGTCACCGCACTTCCCCTTATATCCCCTCCCACTATCAACACCACACCACGTGCCCGACACACCCACTCCATTCTGGTTGGGAGAACCTCCCTTTCAGGTGCACACCACAACATACAAGTTTTCCACAGAATGAGAAGCTTATGGAAGCGGAATCAAAACTAATCTGCACAGGAATAAAACATGACATAAAGACCAAAGATGCAACTACATGGTGAGGCCTGTACTTGAAATGCATGTTTACGATCTTATTCTATCATGCTAATACTGCAGAATTGTGCCAATTAGCCAATAATACAACTTTTAACTGAGCCTTCCAGCAAAATATCTAATAACGTACACCATACAAGATATTCACATTGAGTTATATTCTCAAGACCTACTTCTCAGGCTTATATTCCTTGTCACTTAATATTTATAGCAGTGTTATAAATTCATATTTATATGAAATATTTTGCACTATGTGAATGACTATAGTCAGAATGGTGGTGTTTTATAGACCATGACTGAAAGGAACTCTTTATACCCAGAGAGGCAGTGTATATGAAAGGAAAACTAATCCCTACCAAACTGAAATACCACATAATGAACCTCTGCAAAAGTGCATTTTCAGGCTGTACATAAAAGGCAACACTCGTAATATAAACCCTAATGTGCTTGGAGATAAACACAGCCTCAGTTAATCGTGCGATCACCATGAGATGTTGCTAAAATAACAATCGCACATCATTTATATGCTGCACAATGTAGCCGGAAATTTGGAAAGTTTTCAGTTGAGAAAATTCCATTTCATATAGTAGGTGACAACAAGAAAAAGCTAACAAATCAGTGCCCCAAAAATGTAAAGCTAAATAAATTGAGATACATTTTTCCTACTAAGAGGTGTTACCATCACCAGCCATACTTCCCAATATGTATCACATTTAATTCACCTGTGATGCTACCAGAAAACATTTAGGTACATAATCTGACAATTGTGAATCAAACCCTGTGTATCAAACCCTGCACATTCACTGTTCTAGTATGATATCAAAGTATGATAAAATCTTGTATCCACCATATTTTGCTGTATTTTTGACATTGAAACACACTATTCATCATCAGCATGTCAGAAAGTGTTGAAAAGCTCGAGCACACACACCGTGAGGCCTGATATACAACATACAAGTTTAAAATACTCCGTATTAAAACATACATATTGACCACAAAACCTTTTACATGCTGCAGCGTGTGTAAAATACAAACAACATTTGGGCCATAACATCCACCGTCAACACCCTGGGCAACAAACGAGGACACAGAGGACAATAGCGAGACGAGGACTGAGTGCAATTCGTGATGGGAAAGCCTGAATCATCAGCGCTCATTGTGCCACCGCTTTAGAAAAACAGTGACCAGCCTGTACATGCAACTGAAACACAGCGAACACGCACACACACACACACACACACACACACACACACACACACACACACACACACACACACACACACACACACACACACACACACACACACACACACACACACACACACACACACACACACGTGTGTGGCCTGGCGGCGATGCAGCCATGGCCTGCACTCAGTGGTGCTGTTGCTGACACCTGAATAGACATTCACAATCAATTTTGTTTTTTTTTTGCTGAAGAGCTTGGAGAGCGGGACGAATGAAAAGCGAATGCACTTACTGCTTGACAGATGATGGGGTATTTGATTCGATTGATGCCACCGGCAAACACAGCGAAGGTCAGCGCCGTGTGGAAGCAGAAGTTGAGGAGCATATGCCATCCCTTCCGACTGATGCGGATTGCGCTATCAAAAAAGAATAAGAGACAAACATTTAATTAGCATGTACATGGCACATGACGGAGTGTTTTTGCATTTCATCGTGAACTAAACTCTCATTGAGATTCCGTTTTCAAGGTATATTGCCCACAGGACTTCCAAGTGTGATTTAAAGCAGTTTCTCACAAGGTCTGCATAAATTATCTTGCTACTGCCATATAGATTAAGAACCACATGAGAACTGACGAAGACTGCTCATGGAGACTGAGGAGTGCAAACATGCCGTTCTATATGTTGCTGCCAATATGTGTAGTGAGCACAGGATATTTTAATAAGCCTCTGTAAAGTCATGATTTAATGTCAAGTGGAGATTTAGTGAAGTTATAAAATCTGTGAAATGTTCAGTTCTACTTAGATGAAAAATGACAATTCTGTGTTTTTGCATGCTGGCATAATCCAAAATATGAGAGATTTTCTGTTTCATAGATCATTCCTTTATTATTCCTGAAAGTGCTTTACAAGACAAATCCATTTACGGCCATGGAGTGCATGCGTGATAGCAGGGTTTCAGAAAGTTGCGTACTTCCCCCGTTTCCACGTATACAGAGTTGGAGTAAAAAGTTCCACCTTGGGAGCCTCTTTCAAAAACTCAGAGCATCGTTGCATACGATGTGTAAACGGACACCCAACAAATGTTTTCAATTTCCACTTTAAAGCATTGTGTAAACAGGGCCTCAGGCTCTGCTGTCATTGCTATTTAAATTCACACTGTCTTGATCCCAAGGTCTGAGAGTTTTTCCAAAACTTTGAGAATAAAAGTTCGGTCTGCCTTTGACCATGGTGGGTGATCGAGAAAAGTATCATTGTGAAAGAAAATCATCTGGTTCTGGGTAAAGTTTCTAACAATTGCCAACCTTAGCAGACATGCTGTAACTGCCCAAACAGATTCAGGTCGAATAACAGTGTTGAAAGGTCTTCGACTTTGCGCCGCCCACAATTTTAACTACACTTAGGCACGCAGGGTCTTGAGGGGATCAGCTGGCTTTCGGGGTTCTGCCGCTGGGCAGCGGTAGAACACCCGGGCCCCCGCTACCCCTCAATTTTAAACCGCACCCTAGACACACACATTGCACCACCTCTTCAAAACACAAATACACACATCCACATGCACCCAACACCCCACAGGGTGGAGGGGGGGGGTGGGGGCTCCCCCCAGCACCTCCCGCTGTGGTCCCGCCGTGTTCCGGGGTGAGTGCGGCTGGAGTGCGGGGGGCACGCTAGCTCGGGCGTGGCACCTCCGGGGGGGCTGGGTAGTGGTTCTCCCTCCCTATTCACGGTTGGACTGGTGGAGGACGAGATCCCGTAGTGGCCTGGTGGGGGCCTGGCTGGCGGCCTGGGGAGTGGGGGGCACCCCCCTCCCAACCAAATAAATGTATGTACGTATGTCTGTATATATGTAGATATGTATGTCTGTGTGTGTATGTGTATGCTTGGTGTGTGTATCTGTGTGGGTGTGTATGTATGTCTATGTGTGTGTATGCGTATACTTGGGTGTGAGTGTGTGGGTGGGCTGGGATTAGGTGATGGGGTGGGGGGGGGGGGGGGTGGCGGCTGTCATCCGGCCGGGCCTGGCTGGGCCTTCGCTCTTCCTGGTCTGGTCTGGGGGGGGGCTGGTCTGGGGCTCGGCGGCTGGGGCCTTCTCTGTCCCGCCGGGGGTTGGGGGGGTGGTGGGGGGATGGCCCCCGGGGGTGCGGCGGGCTCCGCTGTCGGGGCCGGGGGGGCTCCCTGCCCGCGTGGCCTGGGGGCGCTGCGCTGGCCGGTCCCGGCTTGGCGGCTCGGTCGGGGCCCGGGGCTCTGCACCCTTTATCCTTCTCCTGTGGGCCCCTCTGGCCTGGGGGGGGGTCCTCTCTGCGCGCTCCATCTGGTGCCTTCCGGGTTGGGGCGTGGCTCTCCGGGGGGGTTTGTCGGGGCCTCCCTGGATCCGGCGGGTCGCTGGGTGCCGGAGTGGCGGCGTCCGGCCCTGGTGGCCTTGGGCTCCGGGGTGGTGCTGCGGCCCCCCCCACAACAGTTCCATTCACATCCAGAGGACAAACCACACACACACACACACACACACACACACACACACACACACACACACACACACACACACACACACACACACACACACACACACACACACACACACACACACACTTCCACTCCTCATTGACGAGATTGTTCTGTTTAATTATCAAAACCAAGTTGTTGTTTGCTTTTGTTGTTCTTGTGTTTGTTTGTTTGTTTTATTTATTTATTTTTGTTCTATGTCCTTTTTGTTTTTGCTTTTGTTATAATTGCTGTCATTATTTAGGTCTTTTGCTCTGTTGTTGCTCAGGCTGGTCTTAATCTCATGGCAGTTGGAAAATAGTTAGATCACTATGGTAAATGTATTATCAAAAAAAAAAAAAAAAAAAAAAATAGTATGTAGCACTAACAAGGGTATTGTATGTATTTTGTATTTTGTATTTTTTGTATTTATTTTGTTTCACCAAGCCTTTCTCTGTCTCTCCTCTCCTCTTCTCTCCTCTCCCCTATCCTTTCACCCCAACCGGTCCGCAGAATGCCGCCACCTCTGAGTCTGGTTTCTGCAAAGGTTTCTCCTTGTTGAGGGAGTTTTTCCTTTCCACAGTCGCAAACACACCTGCTTGCTCATGTGGATATGTTGGGCTTTTCTATTTTCTCTATAACAGCAAATTGGAATGACTGTAAAGTATTTAAAAATAATTAAAAAAAAAAGAAAGGTCTTCAAGGGCTTCTTATTACAAGATATGAAATAAACTAATTGTTACTGCCTGTGAGCAGCTCTGTTCAGTGCAGACACCTCGTATTATTTCTCTTTGTGTAGTCACTGAGTTAATCAAAAGTAGGGAGAATAAAAGCTTAGTGAGGACATGGGACTCTGTCATTGGTCCATGAGGAAACACTAGTTTGTGCATGCTTGATTAGTTAATGAGCAATTGTATTATTCATTATATAATGATTAATGATTCTGACTCTGATTGGTTGGTTTATTGGTTGGTTAGTTGATTAGTTTATTGGTTGGTTCTTGTGTACATTCTGCCTTGTCCATGTGAACTAAAGTCAGTTTTTGAACTGTTTCAGATCTTTTCTGCATTTGCATTTTAGTTCATCATGATTTTGCTTTTACAGTGATAATTCATTTTGTCGCCCCCCTCCCCCCCCCCCCCCCCCCCCCCATTTCCCCCCTTGTCAATATGTTACCACTCACACCAAAGCCTACATCTGCTCAGAATGTTCTACAGTATTGTACACCTTTGACCTGTATGGCAGGAGTAATGAGGAAAATCCACTGTCGTACTCAAAATCCAGTTAGTAGATAAACATACCCTCAACAGTTACATTTTAGCTCGTAACTGACATGATCTAATTCAAATTTGGCCCCCAAAAAATCAGCTTTTATAAAAGTATTACCTTCACCTTTGCTTAAGACCATTAGTTTTTAATTGACAGAACTATATCTATATTTTCCACATTATATGCCTAAAACACTGATTTGTCATTTGTCAAAGTACAGCTTAACTCTAATATTCTTAAGCACTTACAAGGGGTGTGTTTTTTTCCGACTGGTACAGATGGTATGTTGTTGATATTCAATATTAATGAGGGTCTATTGAACTGAATTGTATGGGAACACAGCCCCTTTTCACCCTATATCTATAATTGAGAACCTGAAACTGCCATTTAAAACAGCTGAGTCATGATATTTGCCATCCAGAGGGAACTCAAAACCACAGAGAATCACTGCAATCAATCATCAGCTATGCATACAAAATGACCCTGAGAGGGAATGCGTTTACTTGTGATGAGTTACCGTTTTACAGCGACGTAAATGTGACACAGTAAAAATGCAGAAGAGAAACAGATGCGTGCACATATATACAGCAGTTTCCAACTTGAAATAAGACATTTTTAATTAAACGTCTTCCAAATAATAAAAAAAAAAAGATTCCGTTTTCATGCCGTTTCATTTGACTTTCACTTTTTAAAATTATTTTAAAATGAAGTGGCTTAATTCAGAAATTACAAATATAACTTGCAAAGATTACTTTAAATCTTAAAAATGCTTCAAGATTTAGTCACAATAACCAATGTTAACCCTTTGTGTGCACTCACAAACATATTCATATGTTTTATGAATATGTTTCAACATATTCTCATTTCTACTGTCAAACAGTGTGAGTTTGACAGTAGTTATTTACAAAAAACAGGCTGCTGAACAGGCTCAAAACATTTTGGTTGATACTATGGTTTAATGCTGTCCCATTTCTTGACATTATTGAAATCAAAGCATCAATCAGGTGCACTAAGAGAGAGTCAGAGTTGAGTTTCCAAGGCAAATGGGGCAAAACAACATCACACTTTGTTTGAATATATGAAAAATATAAAGCAGAAGTGGCATGTTTTGCCATTATTTACACAAATTCTACAAATTCAACATTCATTTAAACTTCAATAGAATTATTTTTCATGTCTTCTGTGGTCTTATCAGTGTTAGTTTGGAAGAATTGAAGAAAACTAAAAACTAAAGGGATGAAAGGTTGAGTGATCTCCTTAAAAGAGTTGTTTGTGTGGGATGCGTTCAATTTTCTTCTTCACCTTTTGGCTGCTTCCTTCAGGGATCGCCACAGCGGATCATCTGCCTCCATTTCCCCGAATGGCATGCATTCTCTCATGATTCATTACTTCCATGGATCTTCTTCAACATCCTTTGTGCAAAATATCTGTCCTCAGTATATGACCATCAATCTGACATCTTGATGTACATAAAAATTACTAAAACTATCTCGTAATACTAAATAATTGGACTTTGAGACATGATACAACAGAGGGCATCATCAAAAAGGACAGTTTTAGAAGAAAACAGTTTTTATTTGCCTCTATACTGAACTGCACTAAGAATTGTAGAAATAAAGAAAACAATGTATATTGATTCCCAGACACAGACTGGGAAAGGCAGTAACAGTTATTCCCAAACATTTTATTTACATAAAAAAAGAAAGATTTTTATCAAGGGAAAATTCTTATTGAGCAAAGCTGAAGCCAATTACTGCCTTGGCTACTTTTGCATGTGGTGGTTTGGGAAAATGAGTTGCCCACCCGTGATACTACAAAAAGTCATACACAGTGAACGCTACATTATAGATGGAAATGATTAACATTCGAATAAGATGAATTCCATGTGAAGAATCACATGATGGTTTTTATTTGTTTAATTTTTTTTAGAATGATGAACTACATGCAAGAAGCTAAGTCCACATTCTCTTTTTTTCCTTCACATGTGTGCACACAAATAGGAGTCTCTCCGCTGGTTTGGTGATGAAATAAAAAGAGATTGCTTCCAGTTGGCTGGGTCAATTGAAGTTTTCACAATGTGAATCTGAGCACTCGTATTCACTTTGTGAAATATGTCATCAGCCTGAGGAGGGGGTCTGTGCAGCCCTGAGCGGAGGGCACTTAACCCACATCATTGCCTTTCAAACCAGCTGTTGGGGAACGGACTAAATAGGCCAGGCGACACCAACATATCTGTAGGACCACGTGAACCAGCAGACCATCTATTCCTTTAATTAAGTCCCCTTGTCAGCGCCGCCGCCTTCTCGTCCGTACAGTCGCTGTCACCATTTGAAATTATATAACCCTGAAATCTTAACTCCCCAAAATGGAGGAGCGAAGCCCCGGTTGCACGTGAGCCTACTGTAGATGAAGCAGCGGCTCAGCAGTGAGCCATGAGGCGTTTTCTGGGGCCGAGCTTCGCTGCTCTGTGCGAAGGAGGAGGAGAAGAAGGAGGAGGAGGAGGAGGAGGAGGAGGAGGAGGAGGAGGGAGGCAGAGTTAAAGCTGTTGTCGATGCCTCTGCTGCAGTCCAGGTACTGAACTCCATTCAGCAAAGAGGCCGTAAATCAGGCCGGCTGCTGGCCTCCCTCGAAGGGAAGGGGGGGTTTCATAGGCTCTGCTCCGGGCTTTCATTGGGTCAAGTACATTAACCTGGCAGCCCTCCACATCCCCCTGTCCCGGAGGGTAGATGGGAGGGAATAAAACTGTCCTCACTCTGCATCTGCTCCCTCGCCCGGCGCGTGCTCCTCGCTCACTCGGCTGAACGTAGAGCTCGATAAAGCTATATGCAGTGTAATATGACACATTATACAATGAGCTGCTTCGGCCAAACCGTTTCATTGGAGGCAGACACGGTCCAAAACAAGACTCATAAACTACAAGCTACAGGGCTGTAATATGGTGAGATGGAAGTAGTTGCACCTCAGTGCATGCTAATCATGTTGGTGAGGAAAAAAGGGGAGGGAACTGCTTCATGATGAAATATATCATGAAATATCTTGCATCCGCAAAGCTCTTTGTTAAGAGATGTGGTTGAAGGTAAGTGTCGGCGTGCCATGAGACACTGGATTCACAAAAATAGGACGCATGTCAAGTTTCAGTGACCGTAAAAATTGACCCGTTGGCGTCATAACAGAATGAGACCATCTTTGTGAATGTGTGTGCCAGATTTAAAGTGATTTCCTCTGGGCATTCCTGAGATATGGTGTTAATGAGAATATAATGTACGGACTAACACAGTGGTCAAATCCCCAAACCAAGTCTCTGAACCCCATCTTCAATCGCTAACTCCACTAAAACATTGATGTGATTGATTGTGATTGATGTGTAAACAGTGATGGACACTCCAAGGACCTCCAATGGTCTGTGTCCAGTTGGCTTTTTGAAATGTTATCCAAATTCTGAAAAGTTGGGACAATGTGTAAAAAAAAAAAACAAGATTTCAGAACAATTTTCTAACTTCATGAATAAATAGTTTAGTCACAGAAACAGAGACATTAAATATACTAAAGTTAATTTCATAAAAAATGTGCTAACTTAAATTAAAAAAAAAAGTGATATCTGAGATTTGAAAAGTAAGACAATGATTACAGTATATGCAGCCATTATATTCTGGGTTGTTGTTTTTTTTGTAATAAAACACACATATGTGCAGAGAACAATATGCTATCAACATTAACAATGGCAACTACATGAACAGACGACCAAGTTGGACTTATTCCGGGCGACTCAACTTTAAAACAACCAAGTCTATCATTCTTTTTAATTTGGAGCACATGAATGCACAAAAAAATGATTCATTGTGTTCAATCTTACGTTATGATTATTACATATGTGGACATTTTATTTAACACAAGAAACACAAGAATACTGTCCCCGGTTGTACAATTTCATCTAATTTTTTTGTTTGTAATTTAGCATAATTTGAAGACTGGCAGAGCTGCAGTAGCTGTTATTCCTCAACCAATGACATAAGGTTACAAACATCGATAGACACCATGAACCAAATTTGGACCTGAACCACAAGCGAATGACTAATATGTAAGGCAACACTAACAATGCTAATTCAGTCAATTCAACATTAAGTTGGGTTTAAAGACATGCTCTCCGCCGCTGTGTGCCAGTTTCCTTGGCTCATACATCATCCTTCTGAGCCCAACATCACTGTCTCTGTTTAGGATTATCTCAGTGGCAGTGAAAGAGCCAACAGCACATGCTGTATGCATATATTTATACATGTGCGCATGTGACAGAGTGCGAAAGCCACAAATTTCAACGTGTGACACTGCGACTGTTTTCGTTCACCCTCGCTCTCGTCTTTCCCATTCAACACTTCGTCCCTGTGCTTCGCGGCTTAGATACTGTCAGTCTGCTGGAGTGATACTACACCACTAAAGTGTTACTAAACAGAGATGTGTTTTAGTGCAAGGGAGAGCCTGGGGGGAGGTGTGGAGGAGGAGGAGGAGGTGTAAGAGTTTGTTAATTTGAGCGCAGTTGAAAGAAACGACCCTCTAACCCGTCCCCGTGTGTGACAGACACCACAAAAGCTCTGGCTTCATTTCTTAAATATGGGCTTGTTCTCACTCAACTTTGGACAAGATATAATGTCTTCTTGCTCCAAAAGGCACTGTGATGCATATGAATGCCCATCTTCACTTGCTTCCAATCAGATCCCAGTCATACATTACCTATGTACAGTAGATCTCAGATTATGCATATGCAAGCCGGACATACAAATGTCACCATAACATAATGTACTGTAACTCTACGTGATTCGAGGTGCTCATCGCCACGCTCAAGGGTGAAGCATTGAGTCCCTTAAACAAAAGGTCAATGAGTAGGTAAAACAGTTCATAAATTGTACCGTTGCTCACAATTTTCATTACTGGAGATGAACTGTAGAAGCTAAACTCAGCTTGGCAGCGAGTGTGGAAAAGAGGACAGCCAATAACTATTATGTTACTCAGACAATATCGCTGAGTGACATCAGGAATCGAGATGCAGCTGCAGGTCATGATATAATTGTACTATATCCTGCTAAGTATTGAGACTGAAATGTATCAATTTTTTAATCCATAAAACCTCTGACATACGATAAATAACTCTATCATATCAAGAACACAAAATGTTGTTGAGGCTTCATCCAGCTTTGCAGTAAAAATGACCCAACTCAGTTGGTTGAACAAGGGATGAACCAATACCACTTTTTTAAAGGACGAGGTCAGGTATGAGTACGAAGCTTTAGTTACTTGCCGATACCGAGCACCGATATGAGTACTTAAATGCCATAAAGGCTATATTAATACTCCAAACACAAACGGTACGTGAAGGCTATGGGTTGCCACAAACTACTCGTAATCATACTTGTACTCATGAAAGCTCCCTGATACAATCAAGAGTACTACGTGACGTCATGCATCATCAGCGTCTCTTGTAATTACACAACAGAAGCCATAGCAACAGCTGTTTTGTGAAAATAACCATTCTGTCTTTTGCAGTCAAAAAATGATATTTCTGTGACTGTGAACCAACTGAAAACAGCTTTACATCTGTTTGCTGAAGTTTGTCAGTTAAAATACAAAAATAAAACAGGCTTTTTGTGTCTTTTTGTTTTCCATGATCATTTATAATATAAACTGTGCAGACGTGTGATGTTAATTGGTCATTATAACCTCTCAAGGTGAAGAAAGCCTCAGCAGCTCATTTCCAAACACCATCTTTGAACACATGTTGTGTGAATATGGCAGCAGACTGAATACTAAAAGCTTCACAGGATTTATAAAGCATTTTTATATAATTTACTATCAAAAATTAAATATAAAAATTGTTTTCTACAGTGACTGATCTTATTGACCTTACCCTACATCACTTGTTGAACAGTTGTGCAAAGATCCTATCAAACTCTATTATCACAAACTATCAAGTGTAATAAGAGCTTACATTGTACAACAAAGCAATTGCATGCCATTAACTTAAAAAAAAAAAAAAAAAAACATCATAAGGAAAAATTAGGCCATTTAATATGTTGCAATTATCTCTTTTTTAGAGTTGGAGTAACAGTGTTTTACCTTTCTTTTTTTGTAGGTCTGTGTATTAATATTGTTTTTTTCATTTGATTACACAAAAGCATCTTGCTGTCTCTTGCAACTATTTTTCCTTCAGACTCCGATACTGCAGTGCTTAAGGACAGAAAGTGATGCTGCTGTTTGGAGCCCCATATGCTGTTGTCGCTGTCTGACTGCAGAAGGACGCACCCTGTCTCCGTCCCAGGTGTCACAGATGGATGTAAAATGAAAATGCTGCTGTATTATTTCAGAAAGTCTGCACTCTGATCCCAGAACAAGAAAATAAAAAGATTGAAAAAAATTGCCATCTTAGGCCAAATCAAGGAATTGTCTTTGTTAATAGCTCAAGCTATTGAAAACCAATTGGAATCCAAAACAATGACACTGCATCAATGCCAACAACATGACAAAACGACCTGAAAAACAGGCGAGGGAAGTGGCGTACCGTAACAATATGCCAGTTAGACGCCCCCCTGCTTTAATAGCACCATCCAGAGCAGATCAGCGTGAGAGGAGCAGACAGATGCCAGCGTGCAACGCCACATGAGCCAAACGGCAATCCTCTGCCTTCATCTCTCTATGGGATAAAAGGAACAAAGGTGGCCTAAGTACCCCTCAGAAATCCTTTAGAATCATGTCTCTCTGCCATGACTGCTTATAAACACACACATGCACACATGAGTGCATGTCTTCTTCATGAACGTAATAACGGTGGCGCGTTACTACGTCGGCCTGAAGTGTTCGACTCACACCACAGTCGGCCTGGGATCTGTGACCAAAACAACCATCAATGTAAAAAGGTGAGAAATGAAGCATCTGCCTGCCCGACTGCGAGCAGAGGTGAAGTTAATGGCTGGAGAAATCAAGGCACAGCAGCCAGGAGAGGATTAAAGCTAAACCATTGTTCTGCAAGGTACTGAAGATTACTACTCAATTACAGTTGGCGGTAATAGTTAAATAACTCCTTTTTTCATTTACTCTACTTTGTTAGAGGGAGAGTTGTGCAACGACCTGAAAGTAGTTCTGTAGAATTACATCTGCAAACGGGTGGAGTTACTAAGAAAAATATTCTTGGGTCGCTTTTGTAAAAATGCTGATGCGGTCTTATTGTCAGTCTGATTACTGATTATTTCATTTATATCAGCTGAAGTTACTTCAGTTAGTTGAAGCAAGATGTCGTATAATGTGAATATGTAAATAAACATGATAGAAAAATTAATGCAAACAAAAAAGGTCTTAAAGAAGCAGCAAATATATCTTCTGAAGATAAACCATCAAACTTTATGTACTTTGTATATCAAGAGCATTGTGAATGCAGTTAGATGTTAACAGTACTTAAATAAGAATATCTTTATATCTGACATGTTGGATGTGAAAACGCATTGTTTTTGCATTTTTTGTGCAGGCCAACGCCTTGAAAATGTTTTCCATTTACACGGAAACAGCAGAAACACTAAAAATGAAGGTGTTAGCATGGCAGGCGACGAGTTGCAGCTGTTGGTTGTTTTTGTAATGAAACAATATGCATACGCACAGAAAATAACATACTATAAACATTAACGATGGTGAGTACGAAGTTTGATTGTTATAAAACTACCAAGTCCCAGGAGAATATGGACCGGGAGGCCACCATTGTTGTTACTGTCCATCTATTCACACATGAGGAGAAGATCTATTTATTACAGCCAAGGTGCGAATGCACAGTAACAGCATTTTCTCCATCTACATGTGGGCAGAATCAGAGCCTTTTCAGAAAGTTATTTTCTCCCCACTTTTCCACTAGTCGGAGCACTGTTGAATCAACAACGACTCCATTGTCGTGGAAACAGACATCCAAAACATAATGAAGGTTTTGCGTTTTCACTTGAAAACAGGGTAAATGGGGCTTACGATAGCTCAATTTCACAATGCCTCAGAATTAGATCTGAAATGGTGTCTTTTAATGCATCCATCCATACAGCTTTATCCAGTTCAGATTTGCAGGGTGCTGCAGCCTGATCCCACCTCAGAATGGGTGACGGCAAAGTACACCATGGACATCACAGGCCCATCACAAAGCATCACCAAGTTTTAACTCAATTCTACCACTTTCTCGCTATGATAACCACTACACCACTGTATTAAGCTGTAATGTGTATGGAAATACTGACATATGTAGAATACAGAGGACTTAGTTGCTTGAACAAGATCAACAGAACATATTACCAAGGTTCGAGTGTAGTTACCAATGAAAGAAGGGGGACAGAACTGGATGATGTACAAATGACCACCAGATATGTTGGGGTCCAACCCATAGAAGTTGTTCCTTTTGAGCAAGAAAAGACATGGCAAGGCAAGGCAAGGCAAGGCCCAAGGATGGAACCTTGATGAACCCCACAAGTAAGTTTTATCCATGTAGATTCATAATTACCAACTGACACAGAACAGTCCATTCAAGTAATTCAGTGCAGTGCGTTTGTAAGAAAAGTGGCCGACTTACACACAATGAGTCGGACAAAAGGAGACAGCAGCTCTCTGAATGTTTTCATGTATTCCAAAAACAACAACTGGACCTCAGCCAGAGACCTCAGTTATTGTGATTGTGTAACATTTTTAATCAGTCACTAATGCGTTACCCCAAATAAAAAAAACTGTGACATTACATCAATAGGCAACATCCAAACATCCATCTCCCCAACACGAGCAAATCCTGTCTTACCTGTGGTGCACGATGTAAGTGATGATGGAGGCGAAGAGGCAGAGCAACATGACCGCCGTGCAGGCATACACGACCGGGTGCAAGAACTCCCCAGGGTAAGGGGGGAAAGACAGCACCTTCTTCAGATCCTGTTGCAGAAACAATAGGTGGAGGAAGAGGGGAAAAAAAGCGGGGATCAGACTAAAACCATAACAAATACAGTATATTTATTCTATCTATCTATCTATCTATCTATCTATCTATCTATCTATCTATCTATCTATCTCTCTAGCTATCTATCTAGCTATCTATCTATCTAACAAAATAAAACAATTGATGACAGCTTTTTTACAATACACTAGAAAAGCAGGATGAGTGCTACATATGCACAGGCACTGCACACTGCAGCAGCAAGATATGTGAGCAACATACTAAACGGACGTGGAAGGAAACATTTGTCAGTTGGAACGCCGTTCAAATCAGCAGGAAAGAGATAGAGGCTTGTCGAGAGAATATTCTTCCCCTCTTTGCATTTACATTTTTACATTTTGGGCGTTTAGCTGACACTCTCTGTCGGAGTGACTCAATGCAACAATAGTATAAGCTTCCTAGCCTGCCAACAGTAAAAAAAAAAAAAGCAAAACAAAGATGGCTCAGAGCCAGGCAGACGAGACAAAAATGAAAAGAAAGTTAAGTCGCTTTTTGTGTCTCTGAAAGACATATTGCTAACAGACGCTCATTAAGCTCCTATCAACATCGCAGTCGATTTGCTCTCCACAGAACAGACTTCTGCACGTCTCCAGCACACACAGCTTAAAACCCTAACACAACTTTTTTTAATATCTCTGTTTATGTTTGTATGTGTTCACTTTGGATCAGCTGTATGAGCAAACGGAGAGAGAGCTGCCAGGGAAAAAGCACATTTGTTTCTCGCGCAGTTGACCGCACCTCGATGTACGCCACGGGGCAGGTGGTGGTGCTGAGGGTGACGTCACCCACCCGGGCTGCACTGTAGTGCTGCTAAATAAAGCACGCCTTATCTCCCTAACACCCGCCAGCTCAGCGCGAGTTTACGTCTGCGAGAGTGATCCACGCACACGCTGTCTGACTTCATCAGCGTCTGGGCGAGTCGTGTGGGAAAGATATTCTCTCACCCGGTTTATCTAAAGGCTGATGAACGTGTCAGGGGCCTGCGAGCGGGGTCGTGAACTGCAACTGATCATTTGAACACACTGTTGTTTAAAAAAAAAAAAAAAAAAAAAAGATGGTGGCCCAGGCAGCAGGGAGAAAAGGTTCAGGAGTTTATGTGAGATGTGTTTGTCATAGAAATGGTCAGTCCAACCCTCATCTGTGAAGTTCAAGTTAAAAAACAAATTACACGCAATGTAACTTTCAAAAGTGTAAAGCAATGTCTATGCAAGTATTAGCGGCCATTGCTCTAATGTTTCCCACACATCTTTTTTTTTTTTTTCATTTTAATTTGCTCACAGCCATACCACCCTAAAACCGTCCGATCTAGTCTGATTAAAGACTCTTTCAAGAAGCAGTCTTGTATTTGCTCCACGTTTCTCTGAAAACTACCCACATATTTTATTTATCCCCATCTCCAAACTTAAAAAAAACGAATCACTTTTGATGCATTAAACATGCATCTTATCCATTCATAATACATAGCTGATTACCAATCCTGATTTAGTCACAGTCAAGTCCAGTCAAGCCATACAGCGAGGAAGCAAAACATTACGACCACCAACTGTGGGTTCTCTTAAGGGACTCACAGAAACCACAAAAGTAACTTTCTTTCATCATATCAAGGGTTTGCAATGCACTGTCTACATTATTCTGTTCTTCAAATGCCATCGTGAGCCCCACAAAAGTAAAAAAATCTGCTAGATTATAGACATTTCTGTGCCTTTTATGCTGCCACCATATGATTCATTTAATTTATTATACAGATGTTTGAAATAACGTCTGACTCAATCTGTGGATGCAGTCCTGGTAGCAAATATATTGGGGGTCTATTGTAAGTACAATGCAATACTTATTCGTGGTGGGAATGCTCACAAAAACGCACCACTGTGCATTGGGTAGACTCGTGAGCATTGGAGAAAGAGGCCTTGATCATGCTGGAGCCGTACAGCACCGCAGTCAGAGCCAGTGAAACTCACAAGTGCAACGTGGGAATACTCCCTGCAGCATCTGGCACAATGCATTCGCACAAAATTCTTGGAGACGTTCAAATCGCACTGCTGTCACACATTGTGCAACACTGTGTTTGCAGGTTAAAGTTGTCTCGCTCTTCCCGAGTGCTTAGTACCAAATTGTATTTCTCTTTAGCATTTCAACATGACAAAATCATTAAGAGCTGATCTGCATAAAGATGCCAAGAGTTCTTCACAGTCCAGTTTCTCAGGCAGGTCGCATTCAGACTGGGCTTGGGCATTGGTTGGGATTTCTATTCAGTAGGATGCACTGCAGGAAAGCTTGTGGTGGAGACCACCCGCTCCCTTCCTGGGTGCCTCATCCAATTTTAATGAGCTACACACATACATCTGCACTGAGAAGGGCAAAGCAGGACAGGCTTACGGAGGCCTTGGGGTTATGGGCTTGCTTGAGTGCTTGGTTGGGCCCGTTTCTTCCCCTTCTGGGCTGTTGGTGGCTGGATTATGGTACCTTTGTGCTGCTGCAGCTCAGGTGGAAGCTGGACTGCCTGCTGCTGCTATCCAGTTTAACATGCATATCAGGTGGATGCTTATATGCATGCTTCACCCAGCTGAGCTGCTTCGACTGAGTCACTATACTGGAGCTGATTGATCCAACCGGGAATATGTGCTACCTTCCTGTGGTTGGGCTTTACAGTATATTGCAAATTTATTATTATGGTGAAATCGACATTGACAATATCCATATAGTAAAAGAGTGACTGAGATGTGATAAACAATTTTTGACCATGGTAAAGTGCAATGAGTCATGATTTCATATCAACGAATCACGCATCAAATCATAATGTCAATGCTCAAGATTATTCCATGTTTAGCTGAATATTCTGCACCTTTTGGGTAGCAAAGGCCTGTAGTTTCTCCAGGCATCATTCTCATTTTGGATTGCTTTCTTTTGGTGGGACCACTCCCAAACTGTATGACGATTCTCATTTAGCCATGTCCCATCACTCTACCATCTCGCTTCTTCATGTTTGTTGGTGGATATTAGCAGATGTGTGTTTACAGGACTCCAGTAACACCTTATCATGTTTCATTGCATTTAATTATCTCTCTGGTGTATGGACAAACTGTTCTCACTCCTCACAAGGCCTCATTCCTCCATCCTTTGGTCCTTAACCTATTCAACACATTTTTCTCATTTATGAATTAAAAAGGCTCTGATAATAATCACTGCTCTGAGATCTAATTTCAAGAAACTCGGAAACTGAGTTATCACAAAATTTTTTTAAATATTGGTGAGATTGTGATCTGTAAGAAATAATAAATATAAAGAGGCTTGTTCTCTTTACTTTAACATTACGTTAAAGTCTGAAAAATGAGTTTTGTTCCAAGTTGGTCTTGGGCCTTATTAAGTCTACAATGTCTTCCAGAGAAAATGTAAAACTCTTGTTGCATTTTGGATGTCCCCGTTTCCACGACAACATTGCTCAGAGTCACTTAAAACGCAATATTTTTAATATGATGCGGCAGTGCACCACGGTCGTGGTTAACGGTTCACATGCGTGAGTTGATTGACAATAATGACAATGGCAGCCTCCAGAGTGTCATGACTCCTGGGCCATATTCTCCTGGGACTTGGTAGTTTATAGTTCACAGTCATCACTAATAGCATTCCAACTTAACTGTCGGTCCTTTCAATTATCTGTGTACATTACAAAACAACCAACATGGCCCAGCATGAAAATTACATAATTTTTCAGCGATTTCCATGTAAATGGACGCTGTTCTCAAAACACTGTCATGCAAACACAAATCCAGAAAGGAAAAGGTAAAAACTATGTGTTTTTCATGTGAAACCTTACTGTGTAAGCCTCATATTCATCCACGGTTTTTCTTGAACCACTCACAAGAGTTGGCTTATAGTACAACATGACATCTGTAACAAGTCGATCCAGCTTTGTGTTCCTCTTCAAACTGGACCAAGATCCACTGGATCATGGATCAAAAGTTTTGGAGGCTGGTATCTGTTTCTCCTCAAACTCTCAAAAATCCAAAAGAACAATATACAAATTTGGATCATGCAGTGGCTCAAACCCTAACCCAACCGTGCGGCCATCGACGGCTGCCGACATATCTCACTGGAAAATGTACAAACATCAGCTGAAAATGTGTTTTAAAATAACGTGAATGGGGGGGGGGGGGTTATTGCGAATTTAATGAGGTTGCGGACTACAGCTGATAAAATCTGCAGGGTACAGCTGCCATTTCAATCATCAACATGGACAATATCCAGGTAGAAGTGAAGCCAGTATTCCTCGGCATCTGTCTGAAACCCATTCAGGAAGACAATTTATGCAAAAAGAAATTTAATAAAAAACAAAACAAAATAATGACAAAGAATTAGAAGGACGGGGGGACAGGATTGTAATTAAAAAGCATGCATATGCTATGTGGACTGCACAAATGAAGAAATACTAACTGTGAGAGCACCTGAAGGCACAACTTAGAGCAGTCTTAAACAGGTTTTAAGTTTACAATGAGTTGTTTAAGGCTTTATTTTTAGATTGTTCTGAGAGGAAATTATCTTCAGGTGCTAAATGTTTCATTATGTTCTTTTGCTTGGAGCTAAATAGCTTTTCCAAAATTGCCAGAGTGTTTATCAAGCCTGTTTTACATGAGATATGTATGGTGGCAGCATAACAAAAATGAATAAATCACACCACAAAAAAAAACACCCACCACAGCAATTTGAAGCAATAACAACATTGATACTAAAGTCATAACAGAAATACAAGCAGCACAACAAACATTCTGAAACAAAACCGACACAAGAACCACATCAAAATATATTGTAGTTTTTTATATATATATATATATATATATATATATATATATATATATATATATATATATATATATATATATATATATATATAAAACAAACCCTAAACCTAAAAAAAAATCAAAACAACTACAATACAAAGAAATCCCTACACAAACATAAAAACCAGCAGACGCCAAAAAACAACAGAAATAAAAGAAACACAGCACAACTAATAAAGAAACTCGAACACAAGCACCACAGCACAATTACTTATTAGGGGTGCACCGATACCACTTTTTTTGAGTATGAGTACTTTATTAAATGTCATATTGCCTAATTCATTCATATCGAGACATTTCAAGATAGACAGTGTCTTATCAGAAAGACATAAAGCAACAAACTAAAAATCTGCTTATGATATTATTTAAATGAATGATCAAAGTGGCTTAAAAAATATATTCAGAATGGATCTGGACAACTTTAGTTAGTTGCCGTAGCTCGCAGCAGCAGTCACAATCACCCCCCAATATCTGCCACTGACTGAATTTTATCGCAGGTTGTCTTTGATCGCAAGACCATGACAACAGTCGTCCTTGAACCAGTCTCACAGTAGGACATAGCACCGCCGATTTAGAGACAGGACCAGAGATTTCACCACGATTCTTCAGCGATTGTGATCTTTCATCTGGGATTGTCGAAAATCGCGCTTTGTCACGGCCTTTAGACCATCACATAATATCTGTCCTCATACCAATGTAAAGATAATACTTAGAAGAGCTTTAACCCACATCGCAGGATCTTATGCGTTTGAAAATTGGTAGAAAATAACAAAAGAGCCGAACAATCAAATGTACAGGTGGACTTTGATACAAGCCACCGATCACGAGGAGAGGAATGAAGGAGGAGGAAAGAAAATGAGACAGAAGGAGAGAATAAAAGAACAAGTGGGCCTTCTGGGGGAGGAAGAAGAAAGACAAACACATTGCAACTGTAAACAGCTTCACATCATTTTAGTAGTTATAGATTTGCAGGGAATCATTAAGTTTGGATTTGTCCTCGGAGCGATGGCACGGAAGGACAAAGAAAGCTGGTGTTAATTACAGCTCCATGAACTGATGTTACAAAAAAAAAAACACACACACACACACACACAAAAGAAACCATGGCCTCTAGCATCAGCAAGAAATCCTGCTGAATTGAAGCTTTAAAGTCAGTAAGCTGATTTATAGAATGAAAGAGCAAATAGCACTTCATAGGAGTTTAGATCATGAAAAATAACTACAAGCATCAACTTAACTAAAGGTCAAAGGAAAATCCTTTCCTTTGGGATTTGGGCGCAGTAGCTGTAAAAACTAAAACCAGTTCAAACATTCGGGGGGAGAGTTTAACGCGATTGCTCAGCATCACATGATGAGTGACGGCAGCACCGAGTTAAACGGCTTTAGGTGTTAGGGAGGAAGTCAAACGGTCTCGTTGGGCACATTATCATCATCTCTGGGCTTATAATGTTGGCTGTGAACTTCACTTTCTCGCCTCCTGAGTCTATAACCAGTCCTGAACTCCGCAAATAAAACACAGCTGCCCTCAGCTCTGTGCTGAGCGGCTTTTCCTGAAATCCACAACCCATCACGCCTCTGCCTTATGACTACAAAAGTTGATATTTGACATTTAGTACATGAGGAATGAGCCGACTTTCTACTGGCAATGTAATGACCAACAGTGAGAAACTCTGAGAACCTGGTTTGCATTTTAATGCTGTAGAACCATCAAAATATGTCTTATGAGTGAGTGCTCCAGTCCCTTCATCCAGGATAGATTTAGCTTTCAACAATTGGCACTTTTCCCATTATCAATAAGTCTTTTTGATGGTACGAGGACGCTCATGTCACAAATGTGCAACTTTCTGGTAAATGGTGTCTGGGATTGGATGATTGTACTTTGGGAGTCTTGAAAGCGACCATAATGACCCATATAGGGCTATAAATTTCAAATTATCTGCTTTTTGAAACTCTTTAGATATCATAAGTCACAGGTGTCAAACACGTTTCAGTTCAGGGGCTAGATAGTATAATTTCAACATGAGTGGGCCGGGCCGGTAAAACAGTGGTGTAATAATCTTTAAATTTGAGTATACGTGACAAAAATATGCATATTTTTGCCAAAAACTGTAAATTGTCCCAAAACCTTCACCAATAGCTGTTGCATTATGGGTGTTTGTACAAACTCATGGTGACAACATGGCAGGTAGATAGACTTCATGGCAGCATCACCAATACCTCAGCTTGAGTCTCAGTGTTGTGTTGTTTCCACTACTCTTCAAAAATGTGTTTAAAAAATCTGTTTTCTTTGACATTTTTCCCATTTGATTGGTAGTTTGAAGGGCCAGATTGGAGCTCTTTGGGCCCACAGGCCTAAATGTTTGACACCCTGCCATAAATGATGGAGGAGTTATGGTTATAGGAAGTATGTGAGGCAAGTCCTGCCTGTGGTAAAAGGATTCGCATTCATCCCATTCATCTATGTGTTCATACTGCTTCAACCATGTCAGTGGCCAGCTGGGCAGTGAGGCGAGTATCAAATGAAAAAAAAAAAACTACACTGAATGAAGAGCATAGTGTTGAGGATACCTTAAAGAGGTAGTAGCCACAGACTGAGGTCTAAGTGAGGATCGTTATAAGATTAAAAAAAAAAGGTTTTGAAAGATTTAACTGTGACTCACAAAAAGTTACTGTGTCCAAGTTCCAGCACATAAAAAAAAAAATCTGGAAATCAACATAATTGGTTCCCTTTAAATCACAGTATGTTAATATTCAAAGCACTATCTACCTTCTTTTCGTCAATTTTTGGGATTGTCTTTCTTTCTCTGCCTGACAATGATGGCACTTTGTCAGAGCACTGTCCATTAGCATTACGGCTGAAAATGAGGAGACGTCGCCAATCGGGGAGGCTTTTTTCCCCAGCACTTTTAATTTGTACAACTTTTCCACAGTACGTGCGCTCGATACTTGAAACACATTTTGAATTAGTGCTATGCAAATTGGATGCTGATTAAAGGCCTGAAAGCTCTGCTAACAGCCGAACGCACCGTTTCCCAGCATCCATCTGAACTACGACAGTCTAAACATCATCCTTCCACCTGAGCTTTTGACAGAAAGGCTTGAAATCAGGTAGCAGCGAAGCTGCACGATGAGGGAAAGTGCTCCTATCTGAGCTGTGAGGCAGATTTACAGCTCTAGGAATTATCTGATTCAAGTGATGAGCCAGGGGATTAGTTTGTTTTTAAATAAATGAATGAAACAAAGCAATCATTTTTGTTTGTATTGTTACAGCAGAAAGTTACATCAACAAAAACCATTTAAATAGGATTGAGACCAAACAATTTGTTGATGGCTTGATCAAAATAAATGTGATACAACAAAGAGTTTAATTATTTCTCAGCCAAAACACACAATCTGATTGCATCAGCTTGGACATGGGAACACGGGGATATTCTAAAACATCATTATAAAAAGTTTACAAACACTGCCAATTGAAAAGGTTGGGTTTCATATATTAGGACTAAACTACAACAGCTTTTCATTATTTAGAGCTCCCCAAAATTAATATATTGTCCAGGCTCATGCCAGAAATAATCCAGGAAATCTCACTTACAACAGAGCTATATTTATTACCACTGTAATTTAACACCAGTCCCAACTACTGCTGAGCCAGAACTGATCCACTCGTGCACTTTATAATTTTTGACTAAAACTTCAATTAATCAACAACAACACAACAAACTGATAATTTACTTCATGTTGTGGAAGTTTGTGAGCCGGAGCCAAAGATGAAGAGTCAGGGTTTTGACCCGCACAGGATCATTTAGACTTTGCAGAGAATACAAACACATCAATTTACTGACTTTTTTGACTATTGAGGAAGACAACAACTCTTGGGGGGAGGGAGGAGTGTATGGTTATTATTTGGAATGTGTGATATGGCACCTAATTTGAGCACTTTAGTGATAGATGTAGTAATATTTTTAAATGCTGTAATGTCTGTTTGGTAATGTGGTTTGTTTCCTCGCGTGTTATGTCATATATGTATTGTAATGTGGTGTGTTTTCTACCATGTGGAATGTTTTACATGTATCATGGTACTTATGTATGTTTGTGCTTGGTGGTATGGTTTTACACCATGGGACTACATATGGAAATGAGCTCTGGGCTAAATCTGGCATATTTACAGAACGGGTTGCTTGTTCATTAATATGCATTGTCCCATGCAAATAAATTAATACATGAAATCAAATGAGCAGAACTGTATCTAAGTCGGTCATTCTCTGGTCTTTCTCAGGGCTGGTTCACATAGTAATGAATTCAAGAGGAGATGCAAAACTCGTGTTAGGTTTCGGGTTTGCATTTACACGACAAGGGTTGCAAACAAACAAACAACAGCCCCCCACTAATGGCTCAATGTGAAAGCTACATAGTTTTCAGTGTTTCTGGCGCCATTGCCGTGTAAGCGCAAAACCTTTCTGAAGCAAACATACAAACACGATGCGAAGTCAAATCAAATCAAATCAAATTTAATTTCTAGAGCACATTTCATGCAACGAAAAATCGTAACACAAAGTGCTTCACAAAAAAGAGAATAAAATTAAAATTAAAACATGTGCACGAATATATACGCGCACGCGCACGCGCACACACACACACACACACACACACACACACACACACACACACACACACACACACACACACACACACACACACACACACACACACACACACACACACACCACCACCAACCTCAACTGCTTGTAACAAAATATAAAAACTGATGTAAGAATGGCCTCCTGCTGATCCAGGAGGGAAAACACCAACACCATCCTCGGGAAGCCGACCCAACCGATCAGGAGCCCACACCACGGTCAGTGAACCACAGTGCAGAGCTCCCACCGCCATGGCCAGAATGGTCCCGAGGACAACGCCCCCCACAGGCAGATCAGACCCAACTCCTGATGTGGAGAGCCCCCGTGAGGAGATACTGGGATCAAATAAATAGGAGCTAATAAAGTGCATCAATTAATAATAAGAAAAGATAAGAAAATAACAAGTAAAAATAATCAATTAATAAAAATAAATACATAAATAAATAGGAGCTTATACAATGAATTCATAAATGAAATAAAGGATTAAGGTACAACATTGACTCCATTAGAAAAAAGAATAATAAGTAAGCAAAATAGTCAGCTAATTAAATGCAAAATTAAAAAAGTGAGTTCTGAGCCTGCCTTCAAAAACACCAACAGTCTCTGTCGCCCTGAGGCCCCCCGGCAGGCTGTTCCACAAACAAGGGCCATCGTGACAGAACCTGGCCTCACCATAGGTCCTGACACTAGGAACCCGTAACAGGCCGCTGCCAGAGGACCTCAGAGGCCACGAGGGCTCAGATTGTAAAAGCAGGTCACAAAGGAAAGAAGGCCCAAGACCATTAAGACATTTAAAAACTAATAATAAAATCTTAAAATCAATCCTGAAACACACAGGTAGCCAAAGCAGTGCATTGGATTCTGGAGCAGCTGAAGTCTGCTGATAGGTTTTTGGGGAAGACCAGAAAGCAGAGCATAACAATAGTCTAAGCGACTGGAGATAAAAGCATGCATCAGCACCTCCTTGCTGGCCAGGGAGAGAAATAGGCGGACTCTGGTTATGTTCTTCAAGTGATAAAATTCTATTTTTGTTATGTTCTTAATATGGGGAATACAATCTCAGAGTCAAAGAAAATACCCAGGATTTTACACGTGAAACACAGTCGAAATAGAGTTCTGAAATGTGATTGTTCTATTTAAAGATTTTAGTGAATAATTATTTTGAATATTACATCAATTTTAAAAGATATTATTTTAAAAGCATAAGAAAAAGCTTTCAGATTTAAGGCAAACAAGAATGCTTGCAGAGCAACTAAAAACAGCTGAAAGTGATAAAGTGACAGGTATCCTTGAGTGAGGTGGCCGAGTAGCTGCGAGGCGGCCAGCAGTGGAGGAACTGCCATTTTATGGGGCAGCGTCCCAGTATACAGCAGCATGGTGTGAAACGCGGAGAAGGGCAAAGCTGCAGTGGAACATGCGTGCTCAGCATAACCTTCCGCTGGATAAATAAAGGTTAAAAAAAGACCTTCCAGCAGCCAGTGCTCAGGGAGAGGGGAAATAGAGGGGGTGGAAAAGAAAGAAAGATGAAGGGAGACTGTCCCTTTCAGCAGAAGGATCAGGCCGGAGAAAAATGGCGAGGCGGACTGCAGGGTGCGCTGAACAAATTGTTCATATGGTTCCGAGAAGCAGTGTTTATGCTCCTGGGGTGATGTGGGGCAAACTGTGGGAGCAATTCAGATGCAAAGGTACGAGTGGGATGAATGCACATTATAAATACTCATCGCAGACTTGAGTTCTGTAGTTTCTCCACTTCTGCAGTTATTTTCCACCTGTTAATACCTTCCCATAACGCCGACGTCTCTGTTTTGATGCCTCTTGGAATCTGCCTCTCTGGAGTTTCACATGAACTATATTTAAGTTATGTATAGATCTTTTTGTGCAGCACAACACTCCGAAGTTGCAGTTCCCTTGTTGACCCGACTGTCACAGTGACTGATAGGCTATCGACGTAGCTCGTGCTCCGAACTCCTCCTTCCCTGTTGTACTTTTCCTCGCAAGAAGCTGAAAGCAGAATGTCAGCTGGGGACAGCGGCAGCCGGCTTCAGATGCGATTCCTCCACTCCAGTTATTATCATCATTGCTATCATATTACATCACAGCGACCACTTTATTACTGTGTCTGTGAGCCAGGGGCCAATGTGACCAGGCTTCTGACAGTTCAATTCATTACTGTGAGGCAACGTTATTACCATACAGGGCGGCTTAGTTTAGCCTATCTTGGATTAACACTGGCATGTTACGTCTAAACATGTCAACCATTGTTCTCTAATATCAGCGGCTGAACAGGCCCGCATGATCTCCATGTTTGTGTTGTAATAACAACTTAAATCCAGGATCCCCCTTCCGCCAAAATCAGATTATCAAAGTCAATTAAACTTGATCCATAATCTCACACAAGTACAGTGGTTGCAAGGTTATCAGGCCTGCAAATAAAGTGGGACACTGCCCATCAGTGAGGATTTACAACCAAGAGATGGATTATGATGGTGAGGAGTGCGGATTGGAAGTCTGTCGAATTCCAGTGTATCTGAAGCATGTTGTTTTGTAATTGATGCTGCGTCAAAAGCACAGCCAATCTGTGATATATGTCTTTGCAAATGTTGTGCTTCCACCTCCCTCCCTACTGTAATCACACTGGTGCACGCAAGAATGCACAAACAATGTGGGAGAGAGGGAAGAGGAAAGTATTGAGAGAAAAAAAACAAAATTAAAATCCTCCAGTGAACAGCCCGCGGGCTCCCGACTCCCAGCTCCCCATCCGACACTGTATTTTATCATCCGTGAGTGCCCAGCGCCAGCGCTCGGCACAGAGCTGGACTGCGGGTGCAAATCAAAACCACTGTAGATAGGGCGTGCATACCGGGACAGAGCGACCTGCAGACTTGACGACAGTCCTGGGAAAAAAAACGCCATGTGTCACTCACAACGCGTCGCCAGTACTCCCCTCGTTGCTTGTGGATGTCACTCTGCTCATTTAGCATTGGCGACACGGCCCCGCTCATAATCAGTAAAAACGTTGTGCAGCGGACACAAACAGGGCCCCCACTGAAAGACAAGTAATCAAATCACGTGGAATCAAGTACACATCCATCAAATCAACCGGCATTATTAGTCAACAAGGAATCAGAGATGGAGCTCCTCTCGACAAGAAGAACATACATATGGGTCGTGGTGTGTTTATCTCCTCAAACATCAAGGGGGCATTGTTTCATTAGCATCCATTTCTCTAGAGCCTTGATTAGAAGATGTTGTATTCACATCTTTCGGCTATTCAAATTCCTATACAGAAGTTTGCGTGATCACTGTTGTGTCGAGATATTTTAAGTGTGACTATCAAATAAATGAGCCTCTTGCATGGCTCAACCTTGCACACAGGTTACCAACTCATATATCACGACAAACAACCCTCCCCTCGACAACCGGAACAAAGTGATGTGAATACTCAAATCTGCTACAAACAGTCAATATGAACAAACATGTAAGCATAGGGAAAGACTGTTTTTTTTAATGTGAAAGAGACACTCTTTCTTTGTGTGGCTTATACAGTATTTATCCCAGAAGTATTTACCAACGTACAATGTTTACTTTTGCACTCGTCTCGTTTAACACAATGGCTAATCGGAGCGACCAGAGCTGACCCTTTGTTGACTGGTGTTTAAACTGTGACTACACAACAGAAACGTTTCTCAAAGGCTTCTATTACTTGGTTGTGTGGTTACGTTTTTAACAGATGCCTCATTACACAGTATGACATCAGTTAAAGGCTGAGGTCACGTTTTCACGGCAATGTTTTAAAGTGAAAACACAAAACATTACACAAAAAGGGTGCTTGAATGACTTAAAACTCTACTTTTTAGAAAACACTGAAACTCCATAACAAAAGGGGAAAAACAATGTGCACTAAAACCGTAATAAATTGTTCTTCTTCACATGCACAAGTCAATGCATAATAACAATGTTACACCCAGAGTCTAATGACTCTCAGTCCATATTCTCCTGGAACTTAGTGGTTTTATAGTTTGAGAGTCACCATGATAACAATCCATTTTTATCATTTGTCCATATGTGCACTCCCTATAGTTGGTGTTTATCGCTTATTGTTCTCTGTGCACGTGTGTGGTTTCATTAGAAAAACAAACAACTTCACTCACGAGGAGTCATTGCATGCTAACTTTATTTTTTTCCAGCGTTTCTGACTTTTCCATGTAAATGAACATTGCCATGCAAACACAAAACCTTTCTGAAACAAAGGCAAAAACGATGCCTTTTCACTCATGTAAATGGGGCCATCAGCTGAAGGATCCATGTTAGGTACACATGCAAACAAACATTAATGTTCTTGAGATTTTTCTTTTAGATTTGGGGGTGATGATTGTTAGGTTTATATGTAAGCACAGTAAAAATCAAAATGAAATAAAATAGCCCCCTTTGAAATCAAAACAAAGCAGATTTGTATCAGGCATGCTAATTTCCATTTCACAAGGCCAGGAGTCACCAAAAGGACTTTAGTTGCCCACACATATAATGCCACAGTCTATTCTGTGTCATTTTGAAAGATCAGTGTTCACTTTTAAAGGTTTTCTGCTCCAATACCTTATTTTTTGTACAGTTGTCTTGGCAATCAGCATACTAAGAGCTAATGTGGACAATGGCATTCATATCACCATCAACAAGCTTTCATCGTGTTCCGTCTTCAATCAAGGTACAGAGTCGATGAGATCATTTAAGAACTAATATCAATGTGATGAACCTTCTACATTCTCATTTAATCCAGTTGTTTGCAACCAGATTTTCAATGGCACGATGAAGTTTCAAAACTTCTAAGTGGGGTTGAGAAAAGGTAAATATCTAGTGAAACTGTGAAAACCTCGTATTTTGTATCAGGTATATGCCTTCGACTTCTACGCAATTGAGCAGGAAGCACAAACAGTTCATTCCACATGTCAATTCCATGCAAACTGGTGACCACCAAAAAAGCAAGAGGATATGCTACTGCATCCAGGTTTTAGGTATAAACAGCTACCATGTGCAATGTAAAATGAACATGACTAGATTTACTTTATAAGAAAACAAGGACAGAAAAAGTATTTGGAGTGAAGAGTTCCAGATCTCTCACTGCACTTACTCTCAGTTCTGGGTCTTTGTCGGGAAGGTTGTTCCAAGCATTCTGGAGAAGTTGTCACAGTTCTTCTGAGGATTTATTTTGCCTCAGTGTCTTTTGTCTCCTCTTCTAATCCCAGACTGTATGATGTTAAGATCAGGGCTCTGTGGGGGCTGTACCATCTGTTGCATGCTGAATGCAGCGCTTTATGGCTCTGACTGTATGCTTGAGATCGTTGATCATCGAGATCAAGCTGCGGCATGAATTTGGAACCAATCAGCCGCCTTTCTCAGTGGTGCCACATGATGGATACGAATCTAAACGTCTGAAGTGCCAAAAGCTGCAGAGTTCTGTGAGGCCGTCAAGCAATGCGAAGGAGAAGACAAAGCAGCTGCTCACTTTACACAGCACACAGAGTGGCTGAGCTGCCATTCATTGCACTGACCCGAGTATCAGGAGCAAGTGTTCGACTCAAGGACACTTTGACACACCGAAAGAAGAAAACAGGGATTAAACTGCCCACCCTGTGATTAATCAACGACCTGCTGTACCCCTCATGCCAGCAGCCACTGCAGACTCCCATGTTTCACGTCCATCAAATCCACGGAAAAATAAAATAAAAGTGTGGCCTGCTGTGCGAGTGTGGTGTGATCCGCACAAAAACAACTCAGTGTGGCAATTACAGTGTCTTGACTTTGACCATTAGACATCCAGAGCGGATTTCATAATGAAGATCAAACTAACTACACTTCAAAACAAATAAAAAAATAAGGAAAGTGACAAAATAATGTGAAATTTCACTGTATTTTCTTTCAATTTTGGGATGAATTTTCTCCGGGGGGGTGGTAGAAGAGCTTCACAATCATGTAGCAGGAATCTGGGAGTCATCAGGATTCCATTTTGTAGCAGAATTTTCACTTTGAATTAGATGGATAAACTCATTTCAGGGCAAAACCAGAGGTGGAATAGCCGTTGCAGTCTGTATATATAAAGACTGTGCAGATTCCACATGCTTACAATAGCACAACATTGCTACATGTAAAAGTGTCTTTAGTTAATTTTGCACACTTCATATTTAGAGATATATGTAATACTCTACCGTGCAAGTCTAAATCCTATTTTGCCGGCATGGATCAGAATCCAGAAAAACCAATCAATGGTTTTCTCACCCCAACATCAGATTCAAGGAGCAGTTTCTGTTCCTCCACACTTGCCAGAAACACTTCTTCTCTCTGAGAACATGAATCAATAAAATAAATCAGAGAGAAATAGCTCTAAATGTAGAGCAAAGTGGGCTGGAATGAGACCA